>NC_057811.1:402162366-402355463 GCF_018294505.1 Triticum aestivum | reverse complement strand
GGGACGGCGGGGACGGCGGCGGGCGGCGGGCGGGCGGTCGGATCCGCGCGGCGGCGGCGGCGCGAAGGTTGGGGAGGATGAAACTTCCCCCCCGCGCGTCGTTGCTACGATTTGGGGGTCGACCCCTGTTTTCCTCCCAAGCCCTCACTTCTACAGGTTGGAGATGTGTTTCCGGGTTGGGCCTCTAAAAAAATTTGAGGGTCTAAGGGTTAAAGGGTCTAGTCTACGCACTTTTTTCTATCCAAACTGTAAAAAAGCAGTTATTTTTACAGATTTGGGAGTTTAGGGGTACTACTAGAGATGCCCTTGGTCTGGTACTCCTGCAGAAATAGATTATGCAGGCCGGCTAGCTTGGACTTTGCAAGGGCAATTTGACATTTTTGTAATTATTAAGCAGCGTGATGTTGTTTGGTGAGGAGACCCACGAACTTGCTGTGGCGTAGCTTCCAACCTTATATTATCTATCACGTATATGGTGTTCACAAAGTAATATTGTATTATCCACTTCTTTTTTTGGAACAAGAAAGTACCTGTATACTATTAATATAATTGTCTGTTTGGCCCACAAAGTCCAATGCGTATTTCAATACTATTGTGTTGACTAGAAGTCAATAAACCATAGAACATATAAGATTCAAAGTAAACTTAGATCAATAGATAAATATTTTCCTCTGTTAATTTTTACGTTTTCTTGGAGCAAGCCTGCTATTCATAGGGTGGGAGAGAATCTCTTGCCGGAAGGCATTCAACGAGTATATGTTAATCTGTCACCTCACCAGTCACCACACCATGATTTATGAAAATCTATTCATCGCAGGAAAACAATGGTTTTGCGCTGAGAAAAAGTTTTGAATCCCAAATACTGCCTCCAATCCAAAATATAAGACATTTTGGTAGGCCAGTAAAAGTACCATTATCTTTATCCTCTTTCCCATATCTGTTTAATGCTCCCACTTATAATCTGCTAATTAAGGCCATCCTAGTTCCTGCTAGTAGCACTTAGTCTGGTCTTGAAAAGGATCTAGTACTACTTGTTTTATGCATGAGCAGAGCAAAAGGCTATAGTTTCTAGCTATTATTTTCAGATATTCGGATTGGATGTTTGAAAACTGCACATGTAAATTTTCGTGGAAAGTACTTCTCTAGAGTGCGCCTTTTTAGATTCTGTAAAAAATATTACATAGTCAAGTTTATTTGTCAAAGTTGTATTTTGAAAACTATGCTAGTGTCTAGACCAAAATTTATAGGTACACATGTGCGGGGTGGGAGGTTCTTAAAGTCAGATGATGGCGAGACATTTTTTTAAATGAAGGCAAAAAAATTACTTCATCAATTAAATAAGAGGAAAATAGAGTTTTTACAATCGTCCCTTACAACACCGCATGACAATTACTCGCGCGATATGATTCCTCCTAGCTTCTTTGCACCCGCGGCGATCCATAACTTCACCTCCTCAAAAATGATGTCGAGGAATATCGGAGGTGGCGCACTCTTGTGTCGGAAGACACGAGCATTCCTTTCATTCCAAAGCGTCCAAGAGACAAGCATGATGAGACAAGCCATGTCTTTTCTAGAAGAAATATTCATGCCCGTTCTACAATCCCATCACTCTTTGACGGATCCCTCCAAATGCCACGAAGATGTATCCACCTGCACAATGCCAAGTTTTGCAACCACATAATTCCAAAGCCTAAGGGTGCAACGACACCTGAAGAACATGTGTGTCCCAGTTTCTTGTTCCCTTTTGGAAAGGGGGAAAAAGCAACATTTTTTTCATCCACACTTGGCCAACCTATTGGAGGTCCAAATCATATCTTGCAAACCAACCAAGCAAAAAAACTTGACCTTCGCACATGCACAATTCTTCCATACCATGCAATCCGAGGGGGAGGGACCAAGCCCAAAAATTGGGCCTTCTAAGCGGAGGCCGAGTAAATCCCTCATTTGCATGCTTTCACACAATATCATCCTTGGTAATCTCATCAAGTTGGAAGTCCTTGGCAAGCATCCAAAGAGTGAAGAACCCCTAGATGTGCTCGATGGACACGATGGCGAGAGGATTTGCTTCAAGGATCCAAGCATTGTCCTTAAGCGCTTCGTGCTTTCTAGTTTTTAAAGGAAATATGCCCTAGAGGCAATAATAAAGTTATTATTTATTTCCTTATTTCATGATAAATGTTTATTATTCATGCTAGAATTGTATTAACCGGAAACTTAGTACATGTGTGAATACATAGACAAAACAAAGTGTCCCTAGTATGCCTCTACTTGACTAGCTCGTTTATCAAAGATGGTTATGTTTTCTAACCATAGACATGTGTTGTCATTTGATGAACGGGATCACATCATTAGGAGAATGATGTGATGGACAAGACCCATTCGTTAGCTTAGTATTATGATCGTTGCAGTTTCATTGCTACTGCTTTCTTCATGACTTATACATGTTCCTCAGACTATGAGATTATGCAACTCCCGAATACCAGAGGAACACCTTGTGTGCTATCAAACGTCACAACGTAACTGGGTAATTATAAAGATGCTCTACAGGTGTCTCCGATGGTGTTTGTTGGGTTGGCATAGATCGAGATTAGGATTTGTCACTCCGTGTATCGGAGAGGTATCTCTGGGCCCTCTTGGTAATGCACATCACTATAAGCCTGGCAAGCAATGTGACTAATGAGTTAGTTGCGGGATGATGCACTACGGAACGAGTAAAGAGACTTGCCGGTAACGAGATTGAACTAGGTATTGAGATACCGACGATCGAATCACGGGCAAGTAACATACCGATGACAAAGGGAACAACGTATGTTGTTATGCGGTTTGACCGATAAAGATGTTCGTAGAATATGTAGGAGCCAATATGAGCATCCAGGTTTCGCTATTGGTTATTGATCGGAGATGTGTCTCGGTCATGTCTACATAGTTCTCGAACCCGTAGGGTCCGCACGCTTAACGTTCGATGACGATCGGTATTATGAGTTTATGTGTTTTGATGTATCGAAGGTAGTTCGGAGTCCCGGATGTGATCACGGACATGACGAGGAGTCTCGAAATGGCCGAGACATAAAGATTGATATATTGGATGACTATATAAAGATGCATAAAGGATAAAACCGGAGTGCCGGAGGGTTACCGGAACCCCCCGGGGAACTAATGGGCCACGTGGGCCTTAGTGGAGAGAGAGAGGGGCGGCTAGGGCAGGCCGCGCGCCCCCTCCCCCTTGGGTCCGAATTGGACTAGGGAAGGGGGGGGGCGGTGCCCCCCTTTCCTTCTCCCTCTCTCCCTCTCCTTCCTTCCCCCTCTCTTCCCTTGTTGGAAACCTACTAGGAATAGGATTCCTAGTAGGAATCCTACTTGGGGCGTGCCCTATGAGGGTCGGCCGGCCTCCCCCTTGCTCCTTTGTATACAGGGGCAGGGGGCACCCTAGGACACACAAGTTGACAGTTGTCTTAGCCATGTGCGGTGCCCCCCTCCACATATTTTCACCTCGGTCATATCGTTGTAGTGCTTAGACGAAGCCCTGCGTCGGTAACTTCATCAACACCGTCATCACGCCGTCGTGCTGACGAAACTCTCCCTCGACCTCAGCTGGATCTAGAGTTCGTGGGACGTCACCGAACTGAACGTGTGCAGCTCGCGTAGGTGCCATACGTTCGGTGCTAGGATCGGTCGGATCGTGAAGACGTACGACTACACCAACCGTGTTGTCATAACGATTCCGCTTTCGGTCTACGAGGGTACGTAGATAACACTCTCCCCTCTCGTTGCTATGCATCACCTAGATAGATCTTGCGTGATTGTAGGACTTTTTTTTGAAATTACTGCGTTCCCCAACAGTGGTATCAGAGTCAGGTCTATGCCTAGATGTTATATGCACGAGTAGAACACAAAGAGTTGTGGGCGATAATAGTCATACTGCTTACCAGCATGTCATACTTTGATTCGGCGGTATTGTTGGATGAAGCGGCTCAGACCGACATTACGCGTACGCTTACGCGAGACTGATTCTACCGACGTGCTTCGCACACAGGTGGCTAGTGGGTGTCTGTTTCTCCAACTTTAGTTGTATCGAGTGTGACTACGCCCGGTCATTGTTGAAGGTTAAAACAACACACTTGACGAAAAATCGTTGTGGTTTTTGATGCGTAGGTAAGAACGGTGCTTGCTAAGCCCGTAGCAGCCACATAAAACTTGCAACAACAAAGTAGAGGACGTCTAACTTATTTTTGCAGGGCATGTTGTGATGTGATATGGTCAAGACGTGATGATATAAATTGTTGTATGAGATGATCATGTTTTGTAACAGAGTTATCGGCAAGTGGCAGGAGCCATATGGTTGTCGCTTTATTGTATGCAATGCAATCGCCATGTAATTGCTTTACTTTATCACCAAGTGGTAGCGATAGTCGTGATAGCAATAGTTGGCGAGACGACAACGATGCTTCGATGGATATCAAGGTGTCAAGCCGGTGACGATGGTGATCATGACGATGCTTTGGAGATGGAGATCAAAGGCACAAGATGATGATGGCCATATCATATCACTTATATTGATTGCATGTGATGTTTATCCTTTATGCATCTTATTTTGCTTAGTTCGGCGGTAGCATTATAAGATGATCTCTCAGTAAATTTCAAGGTATAAGTGTTCTCCCTAAGTATGCACCGTTGCGACAGTTCGTCGTGCCGAGACACCACGTGATGATCGGGTGTGATAAGCTCTACGTTCACATACAACGGGTGCAAGCCAGTTTTGCACATGCAGAATACTCAGGTTAAACTTGACAAGCCTAGCATATGCAGATATGGCCTCAGAACACTGGAGACCGAAAGGTCGAGCGTGAATCATATAGTAGATATGATCAACATAGTGATGTTCACCATTGAAAACTACTCCATCTCACATGATGATCGGACATGGTTTAGTTGATTTGGATCACGTGATCATTTAGATGACTAGAGGGATGTCTATCTAAGTGGGAGTTCTTAAGTAATATGATTAGTTGAACTTTAATTTATCATGAACTTAGTCCTGATAGTATTTGCATATCTATGTTGTAGATCAATAGCTCGCGATGTAGTTCCCTGTTTATTTTTTGATATGTTCCTAGAGAAAAATAAGTTGAAAGATGTTAGTAGGAAAGATGCGGACTAGCTCCGTAATCTGAGGATTACTCTCATTGCTGCACAGAAGTATTATGTCCTTGATGCACCGCTAGGTGACAGAACTATTGCAGGAGCAGATGCAGACATTATGAACGTTTGACAAGCTCGGTATGATGACTACTTGATAGTTTAGTGCACCATGCTTTACGTCTTAGAACCGGGACTTCAAAAATGTTTTGAACAACATGGAGCATATTAGATGTTCCAAAAGTTGAAATTGGTATTTCAGACTCATGCCTATATCAAGAGGTATGAGACCTCTGACAAAATACTTTGCCTACAAGATGGAGGAGAATAGCTCAGCTAGTGAGCATGTGCTCAGAATGTGTGAGTACTACAATCACTTGAATCAAGTGGGAGTTAAATCTTTCAGATAAGATAGTGATTGACAGTGTTCTCTAGTTACTATCACCAAGTTACTGGAACTTTGTGATGAACTATAATAAGCAAGGGATGACGAAAACAAATTCCCGAGCTCTTCGCGATGCTGAAATCGGCAAAGGTAGAAATCAAGAAAAGCATCAAGTGTTGATGGTTGACAAGACCACTAGTTTCAAGTAAAAGGGCAAGGGATAGAAAGGGAACTTCAAGAAGAATGACAAGCAAGTTGTCACTCCCGTGAAGAAACCCAAAGCTAGACTCAAGCCTGAAACTGAGTGCTTCCGCTGCAAAGGAAATGGTCACTGGAAGTGGAACTGCCCTAGATACTTGGCGGATAAGAAGGATGGGAAAGTGAACAATGGTATATTTGATATACATGTTATTGATGTGTACTTTACTAGTGTAACGACCAAACCTCAAAGGATTTGAGTCTCTGTGCTTAACGTGTTAGTCCCTGAAGCAACTGCTGCATGTATGGCGGTACATCATTGCCATTGTTGTCTCCTCCTGCAGCATTACGCCTATTATCACGCCTCGGCGGCATGTGGTGGGCAAGCATAGAAGAGTTATAGATATAATAGGGCCAAACGCTCTGTATATATAAATATATTCTACCCATATGCATAATATGATCAAGCCAACAAAACACAACAACGAATAACACCAACAAACAAACAAACAAACAACAAACAACAAACAATATGATAATATTATATATATATAGTCGAATAATTTTGACACTAAGCAATTTAACAAACAACTACCAATCAAGCAAACAATCTAGTATCTTCATACCACAAAAGTGGACATAATCAGATACACTAACACGATAACGTGGTAATATAAAACAAACATGAATGATGGTCTCAGCACTAGTTCCTACTTAACTGGTCAACATACTTGAGGGGGTTAACTAATAAACAGTAAGAAGTATAGCTAGTTCTATAAAATAATTTTCACTCCTATGACTTTTCTAATCCATTTTCTAGGGTCACGTCCTACAGCCAACACACTGCTCTGATACCATATGTAATGACCAAACCTTGAAGGATTTGAGTCTTTGTGTTGCTTGTCCAGAACCAGAATAACAACAATAACAACAACAATCCACCGCCACCTCCACCAGTGGATATGCTTACCAGGTTCTTGAGGTTGAATCCTTAGAGGTTCTCCAGTTCCCCTGAACCTATTATGGCTGATGACTGGCTCCGTGCAGTCAATAGGCACCTGGAGACGGTTGGATGCACAGATGCAGAGAGGATGAGGTTTGCCTCACATTTGTTGGAGGGTCATGCTGCAGCTTGGTGGGACAACTACTTGGTCACTTATCCCATTGCTACTATCACATGGCCTCAGTTTCAGGATGCTTTTCGTGCGGCACATGTGTCTACTGGTGCTATGAGTCTGAAAAAGATGGAGTTTCACAGTTTGCGCCAGGGAGGTCGCACAGTTAATGCGTATGTGGAGGAATTTAATAATCTTGCACGTTATGCTTCTAATGATGTTAACACTGATGCAGCTAGGCAGGAGAAATTCTTGGAGGGCCTTAATAATGAGTTGAGCCTTCAGTTGACAGTGGCCACTTTTAGGAATTGTCAGGAGTTGATTGATAAGGCTATTGTGCTGGAGGGAAAGCAACAGGCCATAGAGAATCGCAAGAGGAAGTACAACAACAATAACAGGTATAATTCAGGACCACAGCAGAAGCCACACACTTCATATCATGGTGATGGAGGTAATGGACATAATCATCATGGAGGTAATGGGCATCATAATCACCATGGAGGGAATGGCCACAACCATAATGGCCACCATCATCACAATGGGCACAAGAGTAACAATGGCAATGGTAGAGGTAATGGTAATGGTATTGGAGGGAATAATAACCAGAGCCACCAGAGTATGCCTGTGCAGAGGGATATTAGTCAGGTTCAGTGCTATAAGTGTAGGCAGATGGGCCACTACTCCAATGCTTGTCCAGAGAGCAAGAACGGTAATGGGAATGCAGGAGTGAGCAAGCCAAACCCCATCCAAAGGTGTCATGTCAACCATGTTAATGTGGAGGAGGTCTACAATGAACCTGATGCAGTGATTAGTAAGTTTTTGATCAATTCAATACCTGCACTTGTTCTTTTTTATTCTGGTGCATCACATTCATTCATATCACGGGTATTTGTGGATAAACATAAGCTGCCTACCGTAGTACTTAAGTCACCTATTCTAGTAAGTTCTCTGGGGGCTGAGATGGCAGCAAGTTTGGGTTGTTTTCAGATGCCTTTGTCTATTGGGAAGCATGTTTTTCCTACAGATTTGATTATATTGAAGTCACAAGGTCTGGATAATATTTTGGGTATGGACTGGATGATCAAATATCAAGGTATTATTGATTGTGCCAGTCGATCTGTTACTCTCAGTGCACCATGAGGGAAGAGGATCAAATATGTATGTAGGTATAAGCATGATCAGGTACAGGTGAACTCTCTTAAGGGGGGTAGCCTGGAAGAGGTGCCAGTCGTGAGGGATTATCCAGATGTGTTTCCAGAGGAGTTGCCAGGTATGCCACCAGATAGAGATATTGATTTTCTTATTGATTTAATACCGGGCACTGGACCTATTGCAAAGAGACAGTATAGAATGCCTCCTCAAGAGTTGGAGGAATTGAAGAAGCAGATAAGAGAATTGCAGGCACAAGGATTTATTCGCCCAAGTTCATCACCTTGAGGAGCTCCAGTTTTGTTTGTGGAGAAGAAGGATGGAACCTTGAAGATGTGTGTTGATTATCGTTTGTTGAATGAGGTAACCATTAAGAATAAGTATCATTTGCCTATGATAAATGATCTGTTTGACCAGTTGGAAGGAGCTACTGTGTTTTCTAAGATTGATCTTCGTTCTGGTTATCATCAATTAAAGATTCGTGAGCAAGATATTCCCAAGACTGCTTTTACCACAAGGTATGGGTTGTATGAATATACTGTTATGTCATTTGGATTGACTAACGCTCCTGCATACTCCATGTATATGATGAACAAGGTGTTTATGGAGTTCTTGGATAAATTGGTGGTTGTTTTCATTGATGATATATTGGTGTTCTCCAAGAATAAGCAAGAGCATGAGGTGCATCTGCGTTTGGTAATGGAGAAACTAAGGGAACATCAGCTATATGCCAAGTTCAGCAAATGTGAGTTTTGGCTGGATGAGGTAGCATTCCTTGGACATGTTGTGTCAGGTAATGGAGTTGCAGTTGATCCATCTAAGGTTGCTGCAGTTACAGAGTGGGAGACACCCACGACATTTGGAGAGATTCGCAGCTTTTTGGGCCTTGCAAGTTATTATAGGAGGTTTATTGAGAACTTTTCCAAGATTGCAAAGCCTATGACTGAATTGTTAAAGAAAGAGAAGAAATTTGTTTGGACTGATGAATGTGAAGCCAGTTTTCAGGAAATGAAGCAGCGTTTGGTTACAGCACCAGTTTTAACTCTGCTGGATATACATAAGGACTTCCAGGTATATTGTGATGCTTCTCGTCAAGGACTTGTCAGTGTTTTGATGCAGGAAGGTAAAGTGTGCAAAACTCTGCAGAGTATTAAAACTAATCATGATTAGCCGTGCCCCCGGTTGTGGGTAAATTTGAGCCACTATGCCATTACAGTTCTTGGATGATCTTGACAGATGTGACACTTAATAAATTTGTTGGGCAACTTAATAAAGGGTAGGTTGGAGTTGATTTTTCCAACTCAACCTTGTGTATTTAATTGTAGAAATAAAAGAACTAAATAAAAATTTGACTATTAGGTAGTTTTGAGGACAAAATCAGCTTTCTGCAAAATAAACCCTCAAGCCTTCCTTTTGTTATACTATGCATATACATGTAGGTCTGCTATATTATTACTCCTGTGTAACTTGCCAATACATTCCAAGTATTGACCTATATGGCTGCAACGTCTCATGTTGCAGGATATTCAGACAAAGAGTAAGGTACCGTTAGGGTCGCGAGTCTGCACTCAGCATCGCCAATGGGCTATGACGGGACTCATCGTTATTTTCTGCTACTTTCCGCTGTTTGATTGAATAAAGCTAGCCAAGTGCTATGCAGATTGTTTTATTTTATACATTCTGGATCATACATTGTAATAAATGATGCACTTGCTATTCTGGTATTCATCTATACTGTGTGTGCTAGCGAGTTCGATCCAGGGACTACCACGGTAAGCACAGAGACTCAAATCCTTCGAGGTTTGGTCGTTACAACTAGTGTTTATAGCAACCCCTCGGTATTTGATACTGGTTCAGTTGCTAAGAGTAGTAACTCGAAACGGGAGTTGCAAAATAAACAGGGACTAGTTAAGGGCGAGGTGATGATGTGTGTTGGAAGTGATTCCAAGGTTGATAAGATCACCATCGCACACTCCCTTTACCTTCGGGATTAGTGTTGAACCTAAAATAAATGTTATTTGGTGTTTGCATTGAGCATGAATATGATTGGATCATGTTTATTGCAATACGGTTATTCATTTAAGTCAAAGAATAATTCTTGTTCTGTTTACATGAATAAAACCTTCTATGGTCATACACTTAATATAAATGGTTTATTGAATCTCGATCGTAGTGATACACATATTCATAATATTGAAGCCAAAAGATGCAAAGTTAATAATGATAGTGCAACTTATTTGTGGCACTGTCGTTTAGGTCATATTGGTGTAAAAGCGCATGAAGAAACTCCATGCTGATGGACTTTTGGAATCACTTGATTATGAATCATTTGATGCTTGCGAACCATGCCTCACGGGCAAGATGACTAAGACTCCGTTCTCTGGAACAATGGAGCGAGCAACTGACTTGTTGGAAATAATACATACTGATGTATGCAGTCCGATGAGTGTTGAGGCTCGCGGCGGGTATCGTTATTTTCCGACCTTCATAGATGATTTGAGCAGATATGGGTATATCTACTTAATGAAACATAAGTCTGAAACATTTGAAAAGTTCAAAGAATTTCAGAGTGAAGTAGAAAATCATTGTAACAAGAAAATAAAGTTTCTACGATCTGATCGTAGAGGAGAATATTTGAGTTACGAGTTTGGTCTTCATTTAAAACAATGCGGAATAGTTTTGCAACTCACGCCACCCGGAACACCACAGCGTAATGGTGTGTCCAAACGTCGTAACCGTACTTTATTAGATATGGTGCGATCTATGATGTCTCTTACTGATTTACCGCTATCGTTTTGGGGTTATGCACTAGAGACAACTGCATTGACGTTAAATAGGGCACCATCTAAATCCGTTGAGATGACACCATATGAACTGTGGTTTGGCAAGAAACCTAAGCTGTCGTTTCTTAAAGTTTGGGGCGGCGATGCTTATGTGAAAAAAGTTTCATCCTGATAAGCTCAAACTCAAATCGGAGAAATGTGTCTTCATAGGATACCCAAAGGAAACTGATGGGTACACCTTCTATCACAGATCCGAAGGCAAGATATTCGTTGCTAAGAATGGATCCTTTCTAGAGAAGGAGTTTCTCTCGAAAGAAGTGAGTGGGAGGAAAGTAGAACTTGATGAGGTAATGTACCTTCTCCCGAATTGGAAAGTAGTTCATCACAGAAATCAGTTCCTGTGATTCCTACACCAATCAGTGAGGAAGATAATAATAGTGATCATGAAACTTCAAATCAAGTTACTACTGAACCACGTAGGTCAACCAGAGTAAGATCCGCACCAGAGTGGTACGGTAATCCTGTTCTGGACGTCATGTTACTAGACCATAACGAACCTACAAACTATGAGGAAGCGATGATGAGCCCAGATTCCGCAAAATGGCTTAAGGCCATGAAATCTGAGATAGGATCTATGTATGAGAACAAAGTATGGACTTTGGTGGACTTTCCCGATGATCGGCAAGCCATTGAGAATAAATGGATCTTCAAGAGGAAGACGGACGCTGATGGTAGTGTTACTATCTACAAAGCTCGACTTGCCGCGAAAGGTTTTTGACAAGTTCAAGGTGTTGACTATGATGAGATTTTCTCACTCGTAGCGATGCTTAAGTCTGTCCGAATCATGTTAGCAATTGCCGCATTTTATGAAATCTGGCAAATGAAAAAAAAAGTTGCATTCCTTAATGGATTTATTGAAGAAGGGTTGTATATGATGCAACTAGAAAGTTTTGTTGATCCTAAAGGTGCTAACAAAGTGTGCAAGCTCCAGCGATCCATCTATGGACTGGTGCAAGCATCTCGGAGTTGGAATATACACTTTGATAAGTTGATCGAAGCATATAGTTTTATACAGACTTGCGGTGAAGCCTGTATTTACAAGAAAGTGAGTGGGAGCACTACAGCCTTTCTGATAAGTATATGTGAATGACATATTGTCGATCGGAAATGATGTAGAATTTTCTGGAAAGCATAAAGGAGTGTTTGAAAGGAGTTTTTCAAAGAAAGACCTTGGTGAAGCTGCTTACACATTGAGCATCAAGATCTATAGAGATAGATCAAGACACTTGATAAGTTTTTTCAATGAGTACATACCTTGACAAGTTTTTGAAGTAGTTCAAAATGGAAGAGTCAAAGAAAGAGTTCTTGCCTGTCTTGCAAGGTGTGAAGTTGAGTAAGACTCAAAACCCGACCACGGCAGAAGATAGAGAGAGAATGAAAGTCATTCCCTATGCCTCAGCCATAGGTTCTATAAAGTATGCCATGCTGTGTACCAGACCTATTGTATACCCTGCCCTGAGTTTGGCAAGGGAGTACAATAGTGATCTAGGAGTAGATCACTGGCAATTGGTCAAAATTATCCTTAGTGGAATAAGGATATGTTTCTCGGTTATGGAGGTGACAAAATATTTGTCGTAAAGGGTTACGTCGATACAAGTTTTGACACTGATCTGGATGACTCTAAGTATCAATCTAGATACATATTGAAAGTGGGAACAATTAGCTAGAGTAGCTCCGTGCACAACATTTTTGACATAGAAATTTGCAAAATACATACGGATCTGAATATGACAGACCCGTTGACTAAACTTCTCTCACAAGCAAAACATGATCACACCTTAGTACTCTTTGGGTGTTAATTACATGGCGATGTGAACTATATTGCTGACTCTAGTAAACCCTTTGAGTGTTGGTCACATGGCGATGTGAACTATGGGTGTTAATCACATGGTGATGTGAACTGTTGGTGTTAAATCACATGGCGATGTGAACTAGATTATTGACTAGTGCAAGTGGGAGACTGAAGGAAATATGCCCTAGAGGCAATAATAAAGTTATTATTTATTTCCTTATTTCATGATAAATGTTTATTATTCATGCTAGAATTGTATTAACCGGAAACTTGGTACATGTGTGAATACATAGACAAAACAAAGTGTCCCTAATATGCCTCTACTTGACTAGCTTGTTTATCAAAGATGGTTATGCTTCCTAACCATAGACATGTGTTGACATTTGATGAATGGGATCACATCATTAGGAGAATGATGTGATGGACAAGACCCATTCGTTAGCTTAGCATTATGATCGTTACAGTTTCATTGCTACTGCTTTCTTCCTGACTTATACATGTTCCTCAGACTATGAGATTATGCAACTCCCGAATACCGGAGGAACACCTTGTGTGCTATCAAACGTCACAACGTAACTAGGTGATTATAAAGATGCTCTACAGGTGTCTCCGATGGTGTTTGTTGGGTTGGCATAGATCGAGATTAGGATTTGTCACTCCGTGTATCGGAGAGGTATCTCTGGGCCCTCTCGGTAATGCACATCACTATAAGCTTTGCAAGCAATGTGACTAATGAGTTGGTTGCAGGATGATGCACTATGGAACGAGTAAAGAGACTTGCCGGTAACGAGATTGAACTAGGTATTGAGATGTCGACGATCGAATCTCGGGCAAGTAACATACCGATGACAACGGGAACAACGTACGTTGTTATGCGGTTTGACCGATAAATAGCTTTGTAGAATATGTAGGAGACAATATGAGCATCGAGGTTCCGCTATTGGTTATTGACCGAAGATGTGTCCCGGTCATGTTTACATAGTTCTTGAACCCGTAGGGTCCGCATGCTTAACGTTCGATGACGATTGGTATTAGGAGTTTATGTGTTTTGATGTACCGAAAGTAGTTCGGAGTCCCGGATGTGATCACGGACATGACGAGGAGTCTCGAAATGGTCGAGACATAAAGATTGATATATTGGACGGCTATATTCGGACACCGGAAATGTTCCAGAGAAGTTTCGGATAAAACCGGAGTGCCGGAGGGTTACCGGAACCCCCCGGGGAACTAATGGGCCACGTGGGACTTAGTGGAGAGAGAGAGGGGCGGCTAGGGCAGTCCTCGCGCCCCCTCCCCCTTGGGTCCGAATAGGACTAGGGAAGGGGGGCGGCGCCCCCCTTTCCTTCTCCCTCTGTCCCTCTCCTTCCTTCCCCCTCTCTTCCCTTGTTGGAAACCTAATAGGAATAGGATTCCTAGTAGGAATCCTACTTGGGGCGCGCCCTATGAGGGTCGGCCGGCCTCCCCCTTGCTCCTTTATATACGGGGGCAGGGGGCACCCTAGGACACACAAGTTGACAGTTGTCTTAGCCGTGTGCGGTGCCCCCCTCCACAGATTTCCACCTCGGTCATATCGTTGTAGTGCTTAGACGAAGCCCTGCGTCGGTAACTTCATCAACACCGTCATCACGCCGTCGTGCTGCCAAAACTCTCCCTCGACCTCAGCTGGATCTAGAGTTCGTGGGACGTCACTGAGCTGAATGTGTGCAGATTGCGGAGGTGTTGTACGTTCGGTGCTAGGATCGGTCGGATCGTGAAGATGTACGACTACATCAACCGCGTTGTCATAACGCTTCCGCTTCGGGTCTACGAGGGTACGTAGATAACACTCTCCCCTCGCGTTGCTATGCATCACCTAGATAGATCTTGCGTGATCGTAGGATTTTTTTTTTGAAATTACTGCGTTCCCCAATAGTGTTTTCTTCTCAAGACCTCGTAAATGAGAGGGGCGATGTTGTTGGGCTTACGGTTGTGAAGCCAAAGGCAATCCCAAGAAAGGAGTTCTCACTCCATTCTCGACGGTGATGGTGGTGGAGGCATAGAACAAATCAAGGCCCTCCTCACTACAAGGGTTTCCCAATTCCACCCAAAGTTTGAAGGGCTTCTTCCATTCAAACCATGAGCAACGTAGCCGCAAAGCATCCACGAATATATCAGTGTTGAGCACACCAAGACCACCATACTCAAGTGCTCGACAAACAACCTCCAAATTGAGCTTGCACTTGGCACCGGTGGTTTTATCGGAGCCATGCTAAAGGAATGCCAGCTTGATCTTGTTGAGGTTATGAAGGGTGCCCGAAGGAACCACAAGCGGTATGATGGAGTAGAGCACTTGGAGGTGATAACTGACTTTACAAGTGCCGCATGCCCAACGGTGGTGATGTTTTGATCCTCCAGAGTTACCAATTTTCCGGCTGCATTGTCTTCAAGGCATTGGAAATTCACCTTCTATAGATGCCAAACTGAGAGGGGAAGATCCAAATATCTCATCGGGAAGGATGTTCTTCTCGCCGTCAAGCTTTGTAGAATACGATCGAGGTTGATGTGGTTGCATCGTATTAGCATGAGCGAGCTCTTTTGAAAGTTGGTGTGCAACCCCGAGACCTCACCAGTACCTCTTAAGATGGCCGCAAGATTATTGATACCCCTTTTGATGAGGCTCATGAACATGTCCCCGTCGTCTGCATAGAAGGAGGTTCTCACCATTAGCCCCGCAACCACGAATCTTATGGAAAACACCCTTGTGGGTTGCCCGAGAAGATGGTGAAGCAGGTCGATCGTGATCACAAAGAGCAGTGGAGAGAGAGGGTCTACCTGCCGAAGGCATCGTCCGTGGATGATGGGTGGGCGGGCCACCCCATTCAAACTGCATACTCGTCCATCCGCCTGCCGGTATTAAACAGAGGTAGCGCCCGAGAAACCCACTCTATTGCCTGCATTGAAAGAGCCTATCGCCTGGCCTTGCTAGCTCCCGCTATTTATACGTGGCCACGCCCGGCACGATCCACACCGTAATAAGTCAGCTTTTGTTCCTCCTTCACGCACCACCTCTGCCATCACCAAGAGCTCTAGAGCGATGTTGAAGAGCCTCTCTACGGAGCAGAAGCACGCCTTAGCTAGTCTTGCGGCCACTCGCACACCCATCATGTGTAGTGGATAAAGGTCGGCTTGCCGACGACCTCGTTGGAGGTGAGCGATGACGACTCGGCGATGGAGGAGGTTTCCTACGATGAGCAGGCACCGCCACCCACATCAGGCCATGACAGCTTCACCATGAAGCAGACGTGGGCGCACTTCAATGTAGTCATGGAGAAAGAGGAGCCGGCGCCGCCGGTGTTGGTGTTTCTGGTGGCGTAGGAGGAGCAACGCTGCAACCTCGCCTCCCTACGCATCACCGGCTGGCAAAGCGCGGAAGCGGTGGCGTCCATGGACACAAAGGACCTGAACTTCGTCACTGAGCAGCCGGCACTCTACGACGCCGCACATAACACTCGCACCAGCTGCAACACGGTCATGATGGAGTCGGACGCAGAGGCAGCGCTGACGATCATGGACGAGCTTGTTGGCGACCCCGTGTCGGGTCGCAACGACCACGTGGCCGTCCCGTCCACATCTATCGTGGACCACACCTCGATCGGCAACGTTCAGGCTGCAGACTCCGATGAGAAGAGTAGGACATTGGAGACGGAGACGTCTTTGTCCCATGTGGGCGTGCTCGTGTCCCATGTCTTACGTTTCCTCGCCGGAGAAGATGCCGGACATGGGAAACGACGACGACTTGTAGCACAGACGAAGATATTTTTTCTGAGAGAGACGCCTACGAAGATTTAGAGTAGGCTAACTGCAGATGCTTTTGTTTTATGAAATATGTCGAAAATATCATGAATGTGGTCCGGTTTAACCGAATATCGTCTATTTTGCATGAAAATCGTCCGTTTCTTCAAATTTCATTTAAAATGTGTCCGGACAGTTGAGGTACTCGATTGCATGACCACTCCTATATCCCTGCTAGTGGACCCCGACGCGTTCGTAGACAGATACCGTGTTTGTTTTCGGGTCCGCGCTGGAGCAGAAGCAAGATCGAAGATCTTTCCGGATGCACCAAGTGCTATTACGGTCAGTTACTGAGCATAAAGAAGAAGAAAATATCAAACGGCTAAGACGTGGAGTGTGAGCTTGGAACTCGAGAAAACAAAATCTCCACCTTTTTTCTCGGTGGGGGTACACGGAAAGGAGTGACGAACACGTACGCAGAGACGCCAAGCCGCTTTCCCCCTCCGTCCCCTGTAGAATCGCTTTGGGCTGTGCCTCGCCTTTCCCGGTGGTCCACTGACTGCGGAGAAGAGAGAGTGAAAGAAAAAAGGCTGTTTTTATACTATTCCTAGGGGCCCACCATCCGTCGTGCTTCCCGCGCTGGCCACACGGACACGGCACACCGGACGCTCCTCTCTTCTACCTTCTGCCCTCCCCCAGTCGGCTAAAGCTTATCTGAACTCCGTCCGAGTCTGAGGTGATGCGAAATCGAGCTGGAAACGACCCGTGACGGGAAATCTGATGCGAAAATCGAACACGGACACGCACTACGCCGGCATGTCTCTGCTCTCTACTCTACCAAGGCCGAGAGAATCGCCGTCGACCGGCGAAGGGGCCTCGACTCCGTCGTGGTCGAACAAGAGAGTAAAAATTGGATCCGTAGACCTCCGGCGGCCACTCATGAGCAACAGTCCAGGGGCCAAAGATAGATGCTGCACCGATTGCGGTGGTGGAGCAGCGCGCGCGAGCTTCTTTGCCAGCAAAGCCGAGGCGACGCGCAGAAGATCAGGTGGGCGCGAGCGCGCGCATCCGGCGGTCCATGCGCTGCCCTCCACGCGACGGTGGCGGGCGGGCCCGGCGACTGCGAGCGTGGTGCATGTGAGACAAGACATCCGTGGCAGGAGACTCTGCGCGCGGGCCCGGCCTCTTCGCTCGGCGAAATTACGCCGCCGCCCCCATGGCTCTTCTCGCCTCGGTCACTTCCGTCCCGTTTATACTACGCCGTTACACGTGCGGGTGCCCAAGATCACACGCGCACGCGCTCCTCGGCGATCGCGTGCAACCAGACAAGACGGCGGGGCCCATGTCTCATGGTTTTTCTTCTATTTTTCCTGAGCTCGTACCGGTTTCCACAGGAAAGCATGCAAAAGCGCGAAGCGTACGTGACGGCATGTGTGTGCGGCTTCGGTCGGAACGGCCATACTACCTGCTCTCTTCTTCTTCTCCTTTTCGATGGAGAGAGATGTTTACCGAAACGAATTCTCTTGCTCGTACCGAATGTGGTTGTTTTCATGTGCTAATTATGTGAAAAAGAAACGCGAGTGTAAATGCCGATCCAGTGGGACTAGATATGCAGCAGGATATTAACGAAAATAGCCGTTATGCCACGGTCCACGTAGACTGTGAGAGCCACGCTTCATTTTTTTTTCTGTTTAGGGGAGAAAGCGACACTCTCATGGAAGGTGGCTAGGCTACGTAATACAACAATAAACTGTATATATAAAGTATACAACGCTATATCGCATATATAGTTATGCTAAACGCCGCCGTCTTCTGGCGGCTCCCCTCCACCGGCGACCTCGGTTGTCGGTGGTAAAAATGGTCGCCGGATTCACGTGTGTGGATAGTCTTAAGCCAATGTAGCTTAGTTTTTTTAGGTTTGTCCATTGTCTTGACTTCAGCAACAACAATGGAGGCGCTGAATAAAGTTTCTTCAGATGCTACTCCGATGAGGCGATCGGTCCTATGGTTGGGATGGATCTGGAATCCAGTCTGTTCAAGTAAGGATGATGCGGTGGCGGCGACATCCTCGTGGTGGACCTGTGTCCTCGTGCTTCGTCGTTGCGACGGCGTCTGCTCCAGTGCCGACGCGGAGCTTGGGAGGTAGTCCAGCATCGGATGCAGGTTGTGGTGTGCATCGAATGACACGTATGGTTTGCTCCTCCGACGTCTTTGTCATGTGGGGGTGCCAGATCTGGAGTTTGATGGCGTGTCCGGGGTGTTGCCCGGTCTGATTAATTCAATGGTAGTGATTTCACCTTTGACGAGACACCTTGGACGCCCGTAAATTTGCATAATGGATACGCGTCGGGCTCGGGTCTGGAGGTGATCCGTTATTTTTTCCTTTGGTGCGTGTCGTGGTGGTGCCAAAGGCCGGCGAATCAAGCTCAGAGGTTTCTTCGGTCCTGTTCGTAATTTTACTTCTTGGCTGATGTTTCTTTGTGAAAAAGCTAGCACCGGTACGCGTCGGTGCTATACAAACGGTTTTTAACCTCTTTCCGCGACGGCATTTGGAACCGTCGCCAAGTGAGTGTGGGCGATAAGGGGTTCCTTCCCACACGACCCAGAAACCGTCGGGGATAGGCCCTCCTGGGACACAGGCTGGGGCAAAATAAGCTCGTGTGCGATCGGGCGAGGCATCGAAACCCAATCATTTCCGTTCGTATATATATCCCACACGGTGAATCCCAGAAAAACATTTACGTTTCATATGTATATCAGACACAGTCAATCCAAGGAATATGTTTCCGTTCTTATGTACATCTCACACAGTCAATCCAGGGAAAACGTTTCGGTTAGTATGTACATCCCACACAGTCAATCCAGGGAAAACCTTTCCGTTCGAATGTTCATCCCACACAGTCAATCCAGGGAAAACGTTTCCGTTCGTATGTACATCCCACACAGTCAATCCAGGGAAAACGTTTCCGTTCATATGTACATCCCACACAGGTTTATTTATAGGCTCGTGTGTGATAGGTGTAACTATCACACACGCTCTGTCATGGTGAACCATTTGCTTTTATCAACTACGTCACACACGATTTGGTGAAGAAAACTGTGTGGCATTGGGCTATCCATCACAAGCGCTTTTACTGCTAGAACCGTTTGCAAAGTTTCATGACACATTTAGCAGGTTTATTAGTTTACAATTAATAATTATAATATTACGCAAATTCACATTTCATATCAAACAGTTGTTTGCCAATTTCATATCAGGCACATAAATATATTTTAACATCACAGTACGATAGCTATCTAAAAACAGCACAGTACAACATATAGCTAGTTCAACTTTATAAGAACAATATTAGAACAATATATTCATTTCCCTAATCGAGATCATCCAAGCTCATCTTATCCACCTCT
Organism: Triticum aestivum; assembly: GCF_018294505.1. Classification (NCBI taxonomy): domain Eukaryota; kingdom Viridiplantae; phylum Streptophyta; class Magnoliopsida; order Poales; family Poaceae; genus Triticum; species Triticum aestivum. The sequence continues at coordinate 402,335,666 of NC_057811.1, read as the reverse complement.
GTTTTCAGTTCAGTAAGAACATGTTTTGCACTGGCCAACTGGGAAAGTGTGTTCTCCTTCGCCAACACCATCTTAGCAAAGTCTGATTTAAAAACTTCTGAGCTCATTCTCCACCTTCCTCTTTTTATCCCGCATCTTCAAATATTCTTCAGCGGTGACAACACTTTCTATAAGCCTACCTCTGTTCTCTTCCTCATACGTACTCCAGAGCTTTGCTAGGCACATCTTCAAAGATTGTGCACTAGTACGCATCGGTGCTATACAAACGGTTTTTAACCCCTTTTCGCGACGGCATTTGTCGTCGCCTAGTGAGTGACGGCGATAGGGGGTCCTTCCCACACGACCCAGAAACCGTCGGGGATATGCCCTCCTGGCACACACGCTCGACAAAATGAGGTCGTGTGCGACTGGCGAGCGCTCAAATACGAAAATACGTACATTAGAGCTAAAAAATATAATTATACTGGCGAAATTGTTTCCGATCGCAAGTAGATCCCACACAGTCAGTCCTGCTAAATGTTTCCATTCGTCTGAACATCCCACACCGTCGCTCCAAGGAAAACGTTTCCGTTCACAGGTACATCACACAATTTTTCCCGTTAAATCGTTTGTTATAGCGTTACCATTGCACATGATATTAACAATTTTATCGTTTACGTTTTTGAGTGCATCACACACGGCCCGAAGAAGAAATTGTGGGACAAAGACTGTCCATCACACACAGTTTTTATGTGGTAAACGTTTGCGCAAGGTGGCCTACCGCAAACAGATTTTAAGAGAAAGTCGTGTGTGATTGTTCATTGATCCAACACGGTTTATTCATAGAAACTGTGTGCGTTGCCTGAGGTCATCACCCACGGTATTTTTTCAACAACCGTTTGTAATAGCAAAACCCAATTAGCAGGCTAATTCGCCATTAGCGGGCTAATTGCCCTATTATTAATAATCCATTTATTAATCTAATTGACATTCATATTAAGCACATAATATATTTCATTTCCATATTAAGGAAGCAGAATTTCATAATTGAAATACATCAGAGTACAACATTGATATAGCTTCAGCACTCAGCTACCCCATTATACAACTGCACCAGCACCAAGTTCCACATGCAACATGTAGAACCTTTCGAAATTAGCATCATAGACGGTATATAGACAGATGCATCTCATCTGGAAAGCTGCTGAAGCGGAAGACGAATATTGAGCCTTCATTCATGTTGAAGGTCTTTGCAACTTTAAGCCAGTGCCTGTGGATGATTGACCGGCCGTTCTTCGTCCTCTCCAGGAACACTTCAATATTGAACCGTGTGTGTTGTATGAAAACCTTCCTCGCCTCCTGACCATAGAGGTGGTTTGAGAGGTAATCATCAGTGGACTGCTTTGGAAAGGCCTGAAAACAAGGATGTGCATAAATATCTTCTCTATATTGGAAATGAGGCAAAGGAATTAAAAAAGGCAAGGTATAATAGTTAGTACCATCTTGTAGTGAACTGATGTCTTCTTCATTGTGCATGCTTAACAACGTGGAAATATAGCAATTGTATTTGTTTCTCATGTATTTACTACATCCAAATTCAATTTATTCTTCACATGGTATACAATAACAGAATGCACCCACAACTATTGAACATCGCATTGCAAAATTGAACCAAACAGTTAACTAAACACCACAACACAAATGAACCAAACGTTAACTAAGCACCACATTGCACAATGTATAACCAAACCAAGCATGCTTGACAACTTGGAAATATAGCAATTGTATTCGTTTCTCATGTATTTTGTAAAGATAAATTCAATTTATTTCTCACATGGAAGACAATACAAAATTGCAGCCTGAAGAATTGAACATCACATTTACAGAATTGAACCAAACAGTTAACTGAAGACGACAACTAATTAACAAAACAGTTAATAAGTGAGCACCACACTGCACGACATATAGAACATATACACTAGAGCAACAGATTGCATGGTAAAATTAGATAGCACAATTCACTAGCATTTGTGAAGGAAAGGCAGGAGCAGCACACGCAACGGGTAAACCGAGCATGCTTAATCGGCGTAGCTAGCAAATGGCAAGGTGCTCCTCCAAGATCTGGGGGTCGGCACGAATGGCAGCCATCGCAACCTCATCCGCGCGTGCGGCCGTGATTTGCTTCTCCAGTGCCAAATGCTCCTTGAGATCCTGGCTATACTGCGTGCACCATGGCTTAGGGCGGCGCTTATTTGGTGGAGGAGTCGATGATTTGGGTGGAAGGTGTCGCGCTCGCGCCGGCGGTCGGGGCATGTGGGATGTGGAAGGAGAAGGAGGATGGGGGTTGGTTGTGGATTACCTGCCTGGATAGACGAGGCTGAGCAGCGTGAAGGAGGGTCACCGGCGAGGAGGCGGCGCTGCAAGCAAGGAGTGAAGGTTTCAACCTGGAAAGGACGGCAGAAACAGGGGAAATGTGGCTTTTGGTAAGGGGGAGGGGGCGGGGAGGTAGATATTTCCGCGGAAGCCGAAAATTTGGAATCGCTTCAGCCAAAAAACTGGCGCGCAAAGGGTCATCAGACACGGTCCCTTATTCAGAACTGTGTACGATATGTGAACATCACAAACGATTCAGATAGCTTAACCCGTGTGTGATGAGTTTGAACGTCAAAAATTTTGGTTTGAATTTCCATGGTTACAGTGGTCATCCACGTCATTGCATAATTTGGGTACACAAAGGAGACTACAACACACACACACACACACTTCTTAATCGAGCAAGTTCAGCAATTAAACAGGGCTAGTTGACATAAACATTACTCTAACAAATTAAAGACCGACGCTCTTAATTAAACAAAACAAAGAGTACTAGTACTACGGCTGGTGCTCATCGATCTCCGCCGCCGCCTCCATGTCCAGCTCAGGCCCGACGGTCTCCCGGGGAAGGGGCTCCATGGCATCCATCGCACCATAATCGGCAAGCATCTCGCCATCCGTGTCCGCCATCTCTTTGGAAAAGGCCGCCATGAGCTGGGTGTGGGCGGCCGCGATCTGGGATTGGACGGGCTCCGTCGTCACAAGGTATGCGGCGGATGAACGGACGGCTGCTCGAACGCTCTCAGCGATTGCCAACTCTTCGGTCGTGGGTTGCCGACTGTTGTCGGAGAAGCTTCGTTCGATTTGTGCGGTGACCGCCACGAGCTGGGCGTGGGCGGCCTCGACATGGTCGTGGGTGGCCTCCATCAGGGCTAAGGCCGCCGCTGCGGAACGGACAGCTGCTGTGCCGCTCTCGCCAGTTGCTATCCCCGAGGCAGATGTCGCTGCCGCCACCTGAGAAGCAGCAGCGGCCGTTTGGGCTGCCTTGGCCGCTCGGTCGCAGATTGCGGCCGCGCTCATGCACCTTGTTAGCACGCGCATGGCAGCTGCGGCCGCGCTCTCGCCGGAGTGGGCCACCGAAGTTGCCCTCACGATGCGGGTCCACGTGCCCATCTTTCACCGGAGATGATTGAACAGTGAAATGATATTTGGGAAGCGAGCTAGTGTGCTTGAGACGCCGGCTGTGCACTGTAGGCGACGCACCTTCTCGCGTAAGCCATAGGCGTACTATACACCGACGGTGCTCCAGGATATTTTGTGCTGCATTTCACACGGTTGGTGATAATGAACTGTGTGTGATCTACTTGATTTTTCATCTTGATTAGAATTAAATAATTGGGTCACAGCGGCAATGGATGGTGTTTGAATTGCTAGACCTTTTATCTACAGTGAACATGCAACTATATGTGTGTCGTAAAAGAATTGGAATTATTCAGGATTTGTTTGAACATTTTATACATTAAATTGGTTTTCTAGCCATTTCAGGTGCACAATTCAAAATTAAACTACATGCGCATGCTCCGGTGCACCAACATGGGTTGTAAAATCATATATGTATCCATGGGTTTATGCTTATGTCCCATGCAAGAAATGGGGATGAAATTCGAACACCATGACACCGTGCCTCTCTGGCAAACGTCGATGTACTTGCTTTAGTAATTCTTTTAAATCCAAAATTCGTCCGAAATTCATGAAACTTGGCATGCTATCATGGAGCGGCATCAACATGTCGTGGTAAATTTTTTGTCCCATTTGGGGCAGGTTTGGGCATAATCTTCTCATAAACCAGAGCTTCTCACAACATGTTTCATGGTTTCGGTAGGGAACGTTTCACCTTTCTGGACGAAACGATATCCGTTGCCTCTTCTCGATTTCAATTTTTTTCCTAGTGTCAACATAGAACAACAAGAGTGTTGTGTCAAGTTTTGGGATTTTTCGAGGTTTGCTTGGACATCTTTATACATTAACTGAGTTTTCTATGCATTCATGTGCATAATTCAATTTTGAACTACATGCACATGCTCTAATGCATATAAATTAGGTGAAAATTCAAACTATGTCCTTGGTTGCCTGCTTAGGTCCCATGCAAGAAATGGGAATGAATGTCAAACACCCTGCCACCGTCACTCGGCCGCAAACATTGAGATACCTGGTTTTTAAATTCTAGTAAATCCAAAGCTCGTCTGAAATTCATGAAACTTGGCATGCTATCATGGAGCGGCATCAACATGCCGTGGTAAATTTTTTGTCCCATTTGGGGCAGGTTTGGGGATATGCTTCTCACAAACCAGAGCTTCTCACAACAAGCCTGATGGTTTCGGTAGGGAACGTTTCACCTTTCTGGACGAAACGATATCCATTGCCTCTTCTCGATTTCAATTTCTTTCCTAGTGTCAACATAGAACAACATGAGTGTTGTGTCAATTTTTGGGATTTTTTGGGGTTCGTTTGGACATTTTTATGCATTAATTGAGTTTTCAATGCATTTATGTGCATAATTCATATTTGAACTACATGCACATGCTCTAATGCATATAAATTGGTTGAAAATTCAAATCTCTGTCCTTGGTTGCATGCTTAGGTCCCATGCAAGAAATGGAATAATGTCAAACACCCTGCCACCGTAACTCGGCCACAGACATTGAGATACCTGGTTTTTAAATTCTATTGAATCCAAAACTCGTCTAAAATTCATGAAACTTGGCATGCTATCATGGAGCGGCATAAACATGCTGTGGTAAATTTGTTGTCCCATTTGGGGCAGGTTTGGGTATATGCTTCTCATAAACCAAAGCTTCTCACAACAAGCATGATGGTTTCGGTAGGGAACGTCCCACATTTGGGGACGAAACAATATCCAATGCCTCTTATTGCTTTCAAAAATTTTCTCGTGTCAACATAGAACAACATGAGTGTTGTGTCAATTTTTGTGATTTTTCGGGGTTCGTTTGGACATTTTTATGCATGAACTGAGTTTTCAATGCATTCATGTGCATAATTCAAATTTGAACTACAAGCACATGCTCTAATGCATATAAATTGGTTGAAAATTCAAACATGTGTTCTTGGTTGCATGCTTAGGTTCCATGCAGGAAATGGGAATGAATGTCAAGCACCCTGCCACCGTCACTCAGCCGCAAACATTGAGATACTGGTTTTTAAATTATAGTAAATTCAAAACTCGTATGAAATTCATGAAATTTGGCATGCTATCATGGAGCGGCATCAACATGTCGTGGTAAATTTTTGTCCCATTTGGGGCAGGTTTGGGTATATGCTTCTCACAAACCAGAGTTTCTCACAACAAGCATGATGGTTTCGGTAGGGAACGTCCCACCTTTGGGGATGAAACGATATCCATTGCCTCTTATTGCTTTCAATTTTTTTCTCGTGCCAACATAGAACAACAGGAGTGTTGTGTCAATTTTTGTGATATTTTGGGGGTTCGTTTGGACACTTTTATGCATTAACTGAATTTTCAATGCATTTATGTGCATAATTCAAATTTGAACTACATGCACATGCTCCAGTGCATATAAATTGGTTGAAAAATCAAATATGTGTCCTTGGGTGCATGCTTAGGTCCCATGCAGGAAATGGGAATGAATTTCAAACACCAGGGCACCGTTGATTGTCGGCAAAACATTGAGATACCTTGTCGGATTCGGGGTTCCGCAGACCATTGAGAGGTTCCCTTAATTCTTCTGCTAGTACTTGAGCACAATTTTCCTTCCCATCATTTTCACGAAAGACATTAAAAAGATGAAGCATATGAGGCACCCTTAATTCCATTTTTTTTGTAGTTTTCTTTTATAGACTAAACTAGTGATAAAACAAGAAACAAAAAGATTCGATTGGAAGATCTAAAGATATACCTTCAAGCACTCACCTCCCCGGCAACGGCGCCAGAAAAGAGCTTGATGTCTACTACTCAACCTTCTTCTTGTAGACGTTGTTGGGCCTCCAAGTGCAGAGGTTTGTAGGACAGTAGCAAATTTCCCTCAAGTGGATGACCTAAGGTTTATCAATCCGTAGGAGGCGTAGGATGAAGATGGTCTCTCTCAAGCAACCCTGCAACCAAATAACAAAGAGTCTCTTGTGTCCCCAACACATCCAATACAATGGTAAATTGTATAGGTGCATTAGTTCGGCGAAGAGATGGTGATACAAGTGCAATATGGATGGTAGATATAGGTTTTTGTAATCTGAAAATATAAAAACAGCAAGGTAACTAATGATAAAAGTGAGCACAAACGGTATTGCAATGCTAGGAAACAAGGCCTAGGGTTCATACTTTCACTAGTGCAAGTTCTCTCAACAATAATAACATAATTGGATCATATAACTATCCCTCAACAGGCAACAAAGAGTCACTCCAAAGTCACTAACAACAGAGAACAAACGAAGAGATTATGGTAGGGTATGAAACCACCTCAAAGTTATTCTTTCTGATCGATCTATTCAAGAGTCCGTAGTAAAATAACACGAAGCTATTCTTTCCGTTCGATCTATCATAGAGTTCGTACTAAAATAACACCTTAAGACACAAATCAACCAAAACCCTAATGTCACCTAGATACTCCATTGTCACCTCAAGTATCCGTGGGTATGATTATACGATATGCATCACACAATCTCAGATTCATCTATTCAACCAACACAAAGAACATAAAAGAGTGCCCCAAAGTTTCCACGGGAGAGTCAAGACGAAAACGTGTGCCAACCCCTATGCATAAGTTCATAAGGTCACTGAACCCGCAAGTTGATCACCAAAACATACATCAAGTAGATCACGTGAATATCCCATTGTCACCACAGATAAGCAGATGCAAGACATACATCAAGTGTTCTCAAATCCTAAAAAACTCAATTCGATAAGATAACTTCAAAGGGAAAACTCAATCCATTAGAAGAGAGTAGAGGGGGAGAAACATCATAAGATCCAACTATAATAGCAAAGCTCGCGGTACATCAAGATCGTGCCAAATCAAGAACACGAGAGAGAGAGAGAGATCAAACACATAGCTACTGGTATATACCCTCAGCCCCGAGGGTGAACTACTCCCTCCTCGTCATGGAGAGCGCCGGGATGATGAAGATGGCCAACGGTGAGGGATCCCCCTCCGGCAGGGTGCCAGAACAGGGCCCCGATTGGTTTTTGGTGGCTACAGAGGCTTGCGGCGGCGGAACTCCCGATCTAGGTTATGTTCTGGGGGTTTCTGTATATATAAGAGGTTTTGGCGTCGGGAACAAGTCAGGGGGTCTCCGAGGTGGCTACGAGGTAGGGGGGCGCGCCCAGGGGGTAGGGCGCCCCCCACCCTCGTGGGTGCCTCGGGACTCTTCTGGCCCATCTCCGATACTCCGTGGGCTTCTTCTGGTCCAAAAATAATCTCCGTCAATTATTAGGTCAATTGGACTCCGTTTGGTTTTCCTTTGCTGCGATACTCAAAAACAAGGAAAAACAGAAACTGGCACTGGGCTCTAGGTTAGTAGGTTAGTCCCAAAACTCATATAAATGCATATAAAACATCCTAGATGGATAATATAATAGCATGGAACAATAAAAAATTATAGATACGTTGGAGACGTATCAAGCATCCCCAAACTTAATTCCTGCTCGTCCTCGAGTAGGTAAATCATAAAACAGAATTTTTGATGTGGAATGCTACCTAACATATTTATCAATGTAATCTTCTTTATTGTGGCAAGAATATTCAGATCCATAAGATTCAAGACAAAAGTTTAATATTGACATAAAAATAATAATACTTCAAGCATACTAACCAAGCAATTATGTCTTATCAAAATAACATAGCCAAAGAAAGCTCATCCCTACAAAATCATATAGTTTGGCCATGCTTCATTTTCGTCACACAAATTGCTCCCATCATGCACAACCCGGTGACAAGCCAAGCAATTGTTTCATACTTTAGTATTCTCAAACCTTTTCAACTTTCACGCAATACATGAGCATGAGCCATGGACATAGCACTATGGGTGGAATAGAATATAATGATGGGGGTTGTGTGGAGAAGACAAAAAAGGAGAAAGTCTCACATTGACGCGGCTAATCAACGGGCTAGGGAGATGCCCATCAATTGGTGTCAATGCGAGGAGTAGGAATTGCCATGCAACGGATGCACTAGAGCTATAAATGTATGAAAGCTCAATAAAAGAAACTAAGTGGGTGTGCATCCAACTTGCTTGCTCACAAAGACCTAGGGCATTTGAGGAAGCCCATTGTTGGAATATACAAGCCAAGTTCTATAATAAAAAAATTCCCACTAGTATATGATAGTGACAAAACAAGAGACTCTCTATCATGAAGATCATGGTGCTACTTTGAAGCACAAGTGTGGAAAAAGGATAGTAGCATTGCCCCTTCTCTCTTTTTCTCTCTTTTCTTTTTTTTTCTTTCTCTTTTTTTCCTTTTTTTGGGCCTCCCTTTTTTTGGCTTACTCTTTTTTTGTTTTCTTTTCTTCGTCCGGAGTCTCATCCTGACTTGTGGGGGAATCATAGTCTCCATCATCCTTTCCTCACATGGGACAATGCTCTAATAATGAAGATCATCACACTTTTATTTACTTACAACTCAAAGATTACAATTCGATACTAGAACAAAATATGACTCTATATGAGTGCCTCTGGCGGTGTACCGGGAAGGGCTATGAATCAAGAGTGACATGTATGAAAAATTATGCATGGTGGCTTTGCCACAAATACGATGTCAACTACATGATCATGCAAGGCAATATGACAATGATGAAGCGTGTCGTAATAAATGAAACGGCGGAAAGTTGCATGGCAATATATCTCGGAATAGCTATGGAAATGCCATAATATGTAGGTATGGTGGCTCTTTTGAGGAAGATATAAGGGGGTTTATGTGTGATAGAGCATATCATATCACGGGGTTTGGATGCACCGGCGAAGTTTGCACCAACTCTCAAGGTGAGAAAGGGCTATGCACGGTACCGAAGAGGCTAGCAATGCTTGAAAGGTGAGAGTGCATATAATCCATGGACTCAACATTAGTCATAAAGAACTCACATACTTATTGCAAAAATCTACAAGTCATCAAAAACCAAGCATTACGCGCATGCTCCTAGGAGGATAGATTGGTAGGAAAAGACCATCGCTCGTCCCCGACCGCCACTCATAAGGATGACAATCAAAGAACACCTCATGTTTCAAATTTGTCACACAACGTTTACCATATGTGCATGCTACGGGACTTGCAAACTTCAACACAAGTATTTCTAAAATTGACAACTACTCAACTAGCACGACTCTAATATTACCATCTTCATATCTCAAAACAATCATCAAGTATAAAACTTCTCATAGTATTCAATGCACTTTTTATGAAAGTTTTTATTATACCCATCTTGGATACCTATCATATTAGGACTAGTTTCATAAACAAAGAAATTACCATGCTGTTCTTAAAGACTCTCAAAATAATATAAGTGAGGCATGAGAGTTCATCTATTTCTTCAAAATAAAACCACCGTCGTTCTCTAAAAGATATAAGTGAAGCACTAGAGCAAATGACAAACTACTCCGAAAGATATAAGTGAAGATCAATGAGTAGTCGAATAATTATGCAACTATGTGAATACTCTCTAACATTTAAGAATTTCAGATCTTGGTATTTTATTCAAACATCAATCAAAACAAAAGGAAATAAAATGACGCTCCAAGCAAAACACATATCATGTGGTGAATAAAAATCTAGCTCCAAGTAAAGTTACCGATGAACGAAGACGAAAGAGGGGATGCCATCCGGGGCATCCCCAAGATTAGGCTCTTTGTTGTACTTGAATATTACCTTGGGGTGCCTTGGGCATCTCCAAGCTTAGGCTCTTGCCACTCCTTATTCCATAGTCCATCGAATCTTTACCCAAAACTTGAAAACTTCACAACAGAAAACTCAACAGAAAACTCGTAAGCTCCGTTAGTATAAGAAAATAAATCACCACTTAGGTACTGTTGTGAACTCATTCTAAATTCATATTGGTGTAATATCTACTGTATTCCAACTTCTCTATGGTCCATACCCTCCGATACTACTCATAGATTCATCAAAATAAGCAAACAACACAATGAAAACATAATCTGTCAAAAACAGAACAGTCTGTAGTAATCTGTATCAAACGTGTACTTCTTGAACTCCAAAAATTCTGAAATAAATTGGTGGATCTGAGGAATTTTTCTATTAATAATCTTCAAAAAGAATCAACCTAAAATCACTCTCCAGTAAAAAATGGCAGCTAATCTCGTGAGCGCTAAAGTTTCTGTTTTTTACAGCAAGATCACAAAGACTTCACCCAAGTCTTCCCAAAGGTTCTACTTGGCACAAACACTAATTAAAACATAAAACCACATCTAAATAGAGGCTAGATTAATTCATTATTACTAAACAGTAGCAAAAAGCAAAGAATAAAAATAAAATTGGGTTGCCTCCCAACAAGCGCTAACGTTTAACGCCCCTAGCTAGGCATGATGATTTCAATAATGCTCACATAAAAGATAAGAATTGAAACATAAAGAGAGCTTCATGAAGAATATGACTAGCACATTTAAGTCTAATCCACTTCCTATGCATAGGGATTTTGTGAGCAAACAACTTATGAGAACAATAATCAACTAGCATAGGAAGGCAAAACAAGCATAACTTCAAAACTTTAAGCACATAGAGAGGAAACTTGATATTATTGCAATTCCTACAAGCATATGTTCCTCCCTCATAATAATTTTCAGTACCATCATGAATAAATTCAACAATATAACCATCACATAAAGCATTTTTTTCATGATCTACAAGCATAAAATTTTTATTACTCTCCACATAAGCAAATTTCTTCTCATGAATAATAGTGGGACCAAACTCAACAAAATAATTATCATGTGAGGCACAATCCAATTGAAAACTAAAATCATGATGACAATTTTCATGGTTATCATTATTCTTAATAGCATACAAGTCATCACAATAATCATCATAGATAGCAACTTTGTTCTCATAATCAATTGGAACCTCTTCCGAAATAGTGGATTCATCGCTAAATAAAGTCATGACCTCTCCAAATCCACTTTCATAATTGTCACAATAAGATTCAATACCCTCCAAAATAGTGGGATTATTACTTCCTAAAGTTGACACTCTTCCAAACCCACTTTCATCAATATAATCATCATAAATAGGAGGCATGCTATCATCATAATAAATTTGCTCATCAAAACTTGGCGGACTAAACATATCATCTTCATCAAACATAGCATCGCCAAGCTTGTGGCTTTGCATATCATTATCATCATGGATATTCAAAGAATTCATACTAACAACATTGTAATCATGCTCATCATTCACATATTTTATGCCAAGCATTCTATGTAATTCTTCTTCTAGTACTTGAGCACAATTTTCCTTCCCATCATTTTCACGAAAGACATTAAAAAGATGAAGCATATGAGGCACCCTTAATTCCATTTTTTTGGACTTTTCTTTTATAGACTAAACTAGTGATAAAACAAGAAACAAAAAGATTCGATTGCAAGATCTAAAGATATTACTTCAAGCACTCACCTCCCTTGCAATGGCGCCAGAAAAGAGCTTGATGTCTACTACTCAACCTTCTTCTTGTAGACGTTGTTGGGCCTCCAAGTGCAGAGGTTTGTAGGACAGTAGCAAATTTCCCTCAAGTGGATGACCTAAGGTTTATCAATCCGTGGGAGGCGTAGGATGAAGATGGTCTCTCTCAAGCAACCCTGCAACCAAATAACAAAGATTCTCTTGTGTCCCCAACACACCCAATACAATTGTAAATTATATAGGTGCACTAGTTCGGCGAAGATATGGTGATACAAGTGCAATATTGATGGTAGATATAGGTTTTTGTAACCTGAAAATATAAAAACAGCAAGGTAACAAGTAATAAAAGTGAGCGTAACCGGTAGTGCAATGCTAGGAAACTAGGCCTAGGGTTCATACTTTCACTAGTGCAAGTTCTCTCAACAATAATAACATAATTGGATCATATAACTATCCCTCAACATGCAACAAAGAGTCACTCCAAAGTCACTAACAGCGGAGAACAAACGAAGATATTATTGTAGGGTACGAAACCACCTCAAAGTTATCCTTTCTGATCAATCTATTCAAGAGTCCGTAGTAAAATAACACGAAGCTATTCTTTCCGTTCGATCTATCATAGAGTTCATACTAAAATAACACCTTAAGACACAAATCAACCAAAACCCTAATGTCACCTAGATACTCCATTGTCACCTCAAGTATCCGTGGGTATGATTATACGATATGCATCACACAATCTCAGATTCATCTATTCAACCAACACAAGGAACATCAAAGAGTGCCCCAAAGTTTCCACGGGAGAGTCAAGACGAAAACGTGTGCCAACCCCTATGCATAAGTTCATAAGGTCACTGAACCCGCAAGTTGATCACCAAAACATACATCAAGTAGATCACGTGAATATCCCATTGTCACCACAGATAAGCACATGCTAGACATACATCAAGTGTTCTCAAATCCTTAAAGACTCAATCCGATAAGATAACTTCAAAAGGAAAACCCAATCCATTACATGAGAGTAGAGGGGGAGAAACATCATAAGATCCAACTATAATAGCAAAGCTTGCGGTACATCAAGATCGTGCCAAATCAAGAACACGAGAGAGAGAGAGAGATCAAACACATAGCTACTGGTACATACCCTCAGCCCCGAGGGTGAACTACTCCCTCCTCATCATGGAGAGAGCCGGGATGATGAAGATGGCCACCGGTGAGGGATCCCCCCTCCGGCAGGGTGCCGGAACATGGTCTCGATTGGTGTTTGGTGGCAACGGAGGCTTGCGGCGGCAGAACTCCCGATCTAGGTTATGTTCTGGTGGTTTCTGTATATATAAGAGGTTTTGTCATCGGGGACAAGTCAGGGGGGTCTCCGAGGCGGCCACGAGGTAGGGGGGCGCGCCCAGGGGGGTAGGGCGCGCTCCCCACCCTCGTGGGTGCCTCGGGACTCTTCTGGCCCATCCCCGATACTCCGTGGGCTTCTTCTGGTCCAAAAATAATCTCCGTCAATTTTTAGGTCAATTGGACTCCATTTGGTTTTCCTTTTCTGCGATACTCAATAACAAGGAAAAAAAGAAACTGGCACTAGGCTCTAGGTTAATAGGTTAGTCCCGAAAATCATATAAAATAGCATATAAATGCATATAAAACATCCTAGATGGATAATATAATAGCATGGAACAATCAAAAATTATAGATACGTTGGAGACGTATCAACCTTGCATTGACATCTCCGCTCCTCAGGAGCCGGCCTAGTGAGGCCGCCCTCGGGGAGGTCTTGGTGTCGTCCGCCTCGCGAGGCTTGGCCCCTAGCGAGGGTCTTGAGTTGTTGCTACTGAAATTGGGCCATTGACGAAGCAACGCCGTGGGCCGCAGGCAGGCAAGTCTGGGTACCCCCGTTCCCAGGACACCGACAGTAGCCCCCGGGCCCAAGGCGCGCTTGAACTTGGCTTCGAGGCGAAGCCAAAGGGCAAGTACGGACCGCCACAGGCCCTAACCTCTAGCGGCCTCGGTCGACGCGTGTCGATTGATGGGACGTGGGCGCCTCCGCTTCCCCACGCTGCCTCGACAACCGTTCGACTTGACGAGACTCTGCTGCATGCAGAGAAAAACCATCATTACGCGTGATCGTGGAGGCCAGCGGTTGGCCTCCTCTTGGCTATAAATGAGGAGAGGGTCGGAGCCCCCTTTGCTCATCTCCTTCTTCTCGCCGCACGCTCTCTCTTCTTCTTCTTTGCCTCGCCATCTTGCCACAGCTCCCATGGCGCCGATTAGGAGGTTTTCCGCAACGGAGAAGGGGAAAACTCCCCGCGAGGAGCAGGGGCCGCTCCCGCCGAAGAATAGGTTGAGCCGCCCTCGCGACGCCGGCGACAGGCCAGTGGTGACGCGGCCTTGGTGCGAGCGACCTCCTCCCGGCTACCCGCTTCATTTGTACGCTCAGGCGCAAGGCTCCGGAGGACGCGGCAGCATCCCGCGCCTCGCTAGCCATGGCAATCGTGGCCAAGCTGAGGCCGCGCGGGCTGCAGGCCCGCGCACCCACGCCGAAGGCTCCTCGCGCGAGATCGTGGTTTGGGCGGTGACGCTCCCGCGCACGTGGATTTAGCTCCCGTGGTTCTTCGCTGAGGAGATGCCGCCGAGGGGGCCACTCGAGCTATGCCTGCAGCACGCCGGTTGCTGTAGTCTGGCCACGGGGGCGGAGGTCGAGGTCGTCCCCCAAGGCAAGATCTTCATGACCCGATGATGGGGCGAGGTCGCCCGCGCTTACCGCGCGGAAGGGGCCTCGCCATCCACTTCGAGTACGATGGCGCCTCTACGTTGTTCTTCAAGGTCTTCGACGAGGAAGGCCGCCGCCTGGAGTGCTTCCCTGGAGGGGGCCGCCAGGATGGCATGGCAGCAGGCGTCGATCCCACCCCCGGTCCTACCGACAGCTCCTCCAGCAGCAGTGACGACTCCTGGGAGTCTAGCGACTCTCCCGAGCCTAGCGAGTTCCCGGAGTCGAGCGACGAGAGCTACATGCCTCCGAGCTCTCGCCGTGCCCGGAGCGCAGCAGCGCCATCCGCTCGGCGTTGCCGATGACCTGGATGGGGTTGGCGTCGGCCTCTCGTGGCCCACTGTTGATGATGGCGTCGGTGTCGACGCCTGTAGTCTGGGCTCCTTGGGGTTTTTCTTCTTTTGTTCCCTGCGAGGAATCGAGACGAACCCCGTGGGAGTGTGTAAAGAACCTGTAACGCATTTGCTTCAATGTTTATTATTCCTACTATAAGGTTGTTGTTGCGTATCTTGCTTCGGCATTGTTCCCCCTTTTCATTCTCGCGTTAGCTTAGCGCTCTACGCCGGCAGGTCCCAGTCCCCAGGCAAGCTTCGGCCGTCGCTGGTATGCCAGGTCGCGATGCCGTGGTCAAGGCCAGGAGGTGAGCGGCCCAAGGTCCGGTAAGAGCTCCTGAGGCGCGATGCTGAAGAGGCCCCCCTTGTCATGCAAGCAGCTTCCTAAAGGCCGAAAAGGATGGCGGCATTGCCAGAGCAAGGCTGCGAGAGTCGAAAAATTCCAGACAGCGGCGTCGCGCTAACATGAATATGTGACTTATCTTAATGAGCTTGAGGTGATTCCTTGCGCGGCGTCCGATTCGCGTTTCAACGTGTTGGGGAACGTATTAATTATTTAAAATTTTCCTACGTGTCACCAAGATCAATCTAGGAGATGCTAGCAACGGGAGAGAGGGAGTGCATCTTCATACCGTTGAAGATCGCTAAGCAGAAGCGTTACAAGAACGCGATTGATGGAGTCGTACTCGCGGCGATTCAAATCGCGGAAGATCCGATCTAGCGCTGAACGGACAGCGCCTCCGCGTTCAACACACGTACAGCCCGGGGACACCTCCTCCTTCTTGATCCAGCAAGGGGAGAGGAGAAGTTGATGGAGAGCTCCGGTAGCACGACGACATGGTGGTTGAGCTTGTGGTTCTCCTGTAGGGCTTCGCCAAGCGCTGCGGAGGAGAAGGAGGAGTTGGAGGGGGAGAGGGGCTGCGCCAGGTAAGGGGTGCGGCGGCCCTCCCATCCCTACTATTTATAGGGGGGGGAGGAAGAGGGGGCCGGCCCCCTAGATGCATCTAGAGGGGGACGACGGCCAGGGGGGAGACTTGCCCCCCAAGCAAGGTGGGGGCGCCACCTCCCCCTAGGGTTTCCAACCCTAGGAGCCTTGGGCCCTTGGGGGGGCGCACCAGCCCACTAGGGGGCTGGTTCCCTCCCGTATTCAGCCCATTAAGTCCCCCGGGGCAGGTGGCCCAACCCGGTGGACCGCCGGACACCTTTCGATGGTCCCGGTACAATACCGATAACCCACGAAACTATTCCGACGACTGAAACTGGACTTCCCATATATAAATCTTCACCTCCGGACCATTCCAGAACTCCTCGTGATGTCGGGGATCTCATCCGGGACTCCGAACAACCTTCGATAACCACATACAATTTCCCATAACAACTCTAGCGTCACCGAACCTTAAGTGTGTAGACCCTACGGGTTCGGGAACCATGCAGACATGACCGAGACATCTCTCCGGCCAATAACCAATAGCGGGATCTGGATACCCATATTGGCTCCCACATGTTCCACGATGATCTCATCGGGTGAACCACGATGTCGGGGATTCAATCAATCCCGTATTCAATCCCCTTTGTCCATCGGTATGTTACTTGCCCGAGATTCGATCGTCGGTATCCCCATACCTCGTTCAATCTCGTTACCGGCAAGTCTCTTTACTCATTCCGTAACGCACGATCCCATGGCTAACTCCTTAGTCACATTGAGCTCATTATGATGATGCATTACAGAGTGGGCCCAGAGATACCTCTCCGTCATACGGAGTGACAAATCCCAGTCTCGATTCGTGCAAACCCAACAGACACTTTCAGAGATACCTGTAGTGCACCTTTATAGCCACCTAGTTACGTTGTGACGTTTGATACACCCAAAGCACTCCTACGGTATCCGGGAGTTGCACAATCTCATGGTCTAAGGAAATGATACTTGGCATTAAAAAAGCTCTAGCAAACGAACTACACGATCTTGTGCTATGCTTAGGATTGGGTCTTGTCCATCACATCGTTCTCCTAATGATGTGATCCCGTTATCAATGACATCCAATGTCCATGGTCTGGAAACCATAACTATCTATTGATCAACGAGCTAGTCAACTACAGGCTTACTAGGGACATGTTGTGGTCTATGTATTCACACATGTATTACGGTTTCTGGTTAATACAATTATAGCATGAACAATAGACAATTATCATGAACAAGGAAATATAATAATAACCATTTTATTATTGCCTCTAGGGCATATTTCCAACACAACAGCGGTGCTACTAGGTAGGGCTCCTGCCGGCCTCCCCATTTCTCGCTCATCTGAATACTCTGTGTCCTCGGGTCCTGACCCTCGACCGAGGCTCAGCCGCCGCTGGTATGCCAGGTTGCGATGCCATGGTCAAGGTTAGGGGGCGAGGGCTGGAGAGTCAGTAGGAGCTCCTGAGGCACGATGCTCAGGAGCCCCCCCTTTAACGCACAAGCGAATCACGTGAAAAAGGGGGCAGCCGGCGGGGCCACCCGTAGCTAAGCTTTGGAGATTCCTGCGGGTTAGCTCGAGGGGAGAATATAACTCATAATCGTGTTTGCTGTCCTGCCGATGCTCTTTCCGCAAGAAAATGAAGGCACTGAGGATCTGATGAGGTGACGTGTGCGGGGCGGGCCACAAGCCAAAGCTCGATCTCTCAGGTTTGTCAGCGTTGCAGGGACGGACCCGAGCACAAGCGTCGTGCCAGCATGTGTAGCCCCCGTTGCGGGATGAGCAGGAGGCCGATCAGCATCGCGGGAGCCCGTGAAGGGCAACAGAAAAGCAGGTGACAACATAAACCATCTTATGGTAGGAGGCAAGCTAGTTCGGATAGAAGCAAGAACGATACATGCCGCAGGGACGGACCCATGCGGCTTGGGGATGATGCAGCCCGAGGGGCGCCCCCAACAGAGTAAATTGAAGATGCAAAGGATACATGTCACAGGGACAGGCCCATGCGACCTGGGGATAATGCAGCTCGAGGGGCGCCCCCAGTTGAATGAACCGGAAAATGTCACCTGACACCGTTGCTGGAGAGATGTTGAAGCAGCTGAAGCCGCACGTTGGAGAAGTTGCTCCTCACGAGCCGCTTGGGTCCTAAACCTTGGGAGGCTCTGGAGGTCCGGGGGGCTTGCGAGGAACCGTCGCCATCTCCGCCAGGACCGCTTGGTGCCTGGCCTCCTAAGCCGCCAGAACGCTCCGCAGGCGATGCTAGAAGGTAACACCCGCGTTCGGCAAGCTGAATGGCATGCGAACATAGCTGTGAGGTGGACCCTTGCACCGACCAACGCGCGAAGGCCAGAAGCGATCCTGGGATGTGGCCCTGTTGAGCCCTGGAATGTCGACGCAGACACGCAGCTCATTGTCCTGTCCCGGACAAGGAGCCGCGCCAGGTGGTGGGCGGCGGTTGCCGCGCATGGCTCTTGCCTCTTGAAGCTCCTCGGTCGTCTTGGTGACGAACTCCTGAGCACCTGGCACCCCGTGCCTTATGCCCTCGTGAGGGAAGCGTGTGATGAAGCATGCCTCCATGTGGTGCCCGAGCGCTTCCCTTGTGATGTTGGCTAAGTCAGAGGCCCTCCAGAAGAGAGCCCCCGAGCCCAGCCTGAGGAGGGCGCCGGGCGCGCCTTCCTATGCAAGGGAGGGAGGCGATCCATCCGTGGGCGCAGGTCCTAAGGTGGTGCGGCTGGACACGCCGCTCTCCCGAGGCTCTTGGCGGAGCAGCTGCTTCTTCTTCTTGGGGACATCCTCAGGAGGGTAGATGGCGCCTGCGTTGTCTGGGTCCTCAATCGTCGCAGCTTGGTAGGAGCGCTCGAGGAAGCACACCGCGTCCTTCTCCTCGCAAGTGATCATGACGATGTCGCGGTTCCCTGGCATCTTGAGGACATTGTAGCCATGATGGGTCACCGCCATGAACTTGGCTAGAGTCGGATATCCAAGGATGGCGTTGTACGGAAGGCGGATGTGGGCGACGTCGAAGTCGATGAGCTCGGTGCGGTAGTTGTCGTGCTGGCCGAAGGTGACAGGGAGGCGGATCTGCCCTATCGGGGTGGTGGGGCCGTCGGTCACTCTTGAGAAGGGCTTAGTGGGCTGCATCTGATCATATGACACTTGGAGGCGGTCGAATGTCTCGATGGAAAGAACATTGAGCCCCGCACCGCCATCGATGAGGGCCTTGGTGACAAGGACATTGCTGATGACGGGCGAGCAAAGCATCGGGAGGGCGCCGGCAATTGCCACGCACTTGAGCTGGTCGGATGAGCTGAAGGTGATGGTGCACTTGGACCACCCGAGCGGACGCGTGGCCTCAAGCCTGGGAAGGGCCGCGTTCACCTCGCAAGCGAACTTCTTGAAGATGCGTTGGGAGACTGGGGTCTGAGCGCTACCCAAGATGCAGGCGATGGCGCGAGGTTCCTGGAAGCCCCCAGCCCCTCATCCTGGTGGTGGTCTTCGTTCCTCCTTGGTGGTGGTGGCAGCGGAGGGAGGCCGGCATTGCCCTGAGGACGGTCCTCATGAGGCTGGCCTCTCCAAGCGCCCTCGCGAGGTTGGCCTTGCCAGCGGTCCTCACGAGGCTGGTCGCGCCACTCCTGGCGGGGGCCGCGGTCGTCCCAGCGTCCTCCACTTCAACCCCCTCCACGGCCGTAGCCTCGATCGTGGCGCTCGGGGCGTCGACCGAGGCGCCCATCGTGGATGGCCCTGAGCTCTTGACAGTCGTCGGTGTTGTGGCTGTGCACATTGTGAAAGACGCAGAATGGACGGCTGCCCTTGGATGACTCCGGGTGATCGCAGCCGCGCTTCACCTCTGGCTCCTCCGCGAGCATGGCAGCCCCCTTGCGCTTCACGTCCTTGACCTTGGCCTTCTTGTCTTTCGGGTCGGCTGCGGGGAGCTCGAGGAGGGAGAGGTGCCCCTCCTCTGCTCTCGCGCACTTGGTTGCCATGTTGAACATCTCCAGAGCCGTACACAGGTCCTCATGGATGGCGAGCTCCTACTTCCTCTTGACATCGCGGACGCCATTGGAGAACGCCGAGATGATGGCCTCATCCGAAACCTTGGGGATCTTGAGGCGAATGATGTTGAAGCGCTGGATGTACTTCTGCAGGGTCTCCCCTAGCCGCTGCTTGATGCATCGCAGGTCACCAGCGGCAGGTGGGCGGTCGCGCGTCCCCTGGATGTTGGCGACGAAACGCTCGTGCATCTCGCCCCAGGTGGAGATCGATCCCGTGGGTAGATTCAAGAGCCACGAGAGCGCGCCATCCTTGAGGGCCATGGGAAACCAGTTCGCCATGACATTCTCGTCGCCGCTGGCCGCCTTGATGCTCAGCTCGTAGAGCTGCAGGAACTCCGTAGGGTCGGGGGTGCCATCGTAGCGTGGAGGCAGGTCGGGCTTGAACTTGTCCGGCCAGACGACGCTGCATAGCTCAGGGGTGAAGGCGCGGCAGCCCGCGGTGGTTGTCGGTGTCAAAACCGGCGGATCTCGGGTAGGGGGTCCCGAACTGTGCGTCTAAGGCGGATGGTAACATGAGGCGGGGGACACAATGTTTACCCAGGTTCGGGCCCTCTCGATGGAGGTAATACCCTACTTCCTGCTTGATTGATCTTGATGATATGAGTATTACAAGAGTTGATCTACCACGAGATCCTAGAGGCTAAACCCTAGAAGCTAGCCTATGATTATGATTGTTGTTGTCCTACGGACTAAACCCTCCGATTTATATAGACACCGGAGGGGGCTAGGGTTACACAGAGTCGGTTACAAGGGAGGAGATCTACATATCCGAATTGCCAAGCTTGCCTTCCACGCAAAGGAGGACGAAGTCTTCAATCTTGTATCTTCATAGTCCAACAGTCCGGCCAAAGTATATAGTCCGATAGTCCGAGGCCCCCTAATCCAGGACTCCCTCAGTAGCCCCTGAACCAGGCTTCAATGATGATGAGTCCGGTGCGTAGATTGTCTTCGGCATTGCAAGGCGGGTTCCTCCTCCGAATACTCCATAGAAGATTTTGAACACAAGGATCGTGTCTGGCTCTGCAAAATAAATTCCACATACCACCGTAGAGAGTATAATATTTCACAAATCTAATCTGCTGACAAGTTTCATAGCGTGACATCACGCCACGGCCCGGTCATTATTCGAACCGTTTTTCCCAACCAGCTACTGCACATATTGCGAGGCGGTTTTCTTGGCACGTCTTGTCGAAGCAGAGATCGTGTCCCCTTATCACGGGATTCTCATCAATACGGATGTGGGTAACCCAACCGCGCCATCAATTACGGTGCTTGGGGGATAAGCGAGTTTACCAGGCAGGTGGGGAGGCGCATAGTTTCTTCCGCCCTTATAAAGGGACAAGGATTCATCTCTTTCACCCACGCCTTCCTCTTCCCCTGCCCACTCATACACAGTCGAGCTCCAGCGCCCAAGTTCTCATCCTCTCCGCAAAGCCATTCCAAGCATGTCCGGAGCAGGGGGCAAGTGGATGGTCTCCTCCGTTACGGAGGAGGACATTACGAAGCTCCGGGGAGCCGGATACCTAGCCGCAGATATCGCGCACTGGCTCCCAGACGCGGGGCAGATCGTCCCTACTCCAGAACCCCATGAGAGGGTTATATTCCTTACCCACTTCGTCCGCGGACTGGGATTTCCCCTCCACCCGTTTGTCCGCGGGGTCATGTCCTACTACAGGCTGGATTTCCATGATCTGGCCCCTAATTTCATCCTCAACATCTCGGCGTTTATCGTCGTGTGCGAGGCCTTCCTTCGCATCAAGCCCCACTTCAACCTATAGATAAAGACCTTCAACGTGAAGCCAAAGGTGGTAGTCCGTCAGCAGGCGGAGTGCGGAGGCGCCATGGTGGGCAAAATGCCCAACGTCACCTGGCTCGAAGGCTCCTATGTGGAGACCGTGAAGGGGTGGCAATCGGGGTGTTCTACATCACCGAGCCGCGGGACACCAACTAGGTGGCGGCCCCCGAATTTCGATCCAGCATCCCCATGCGGCTCACCTCCTGGAAAGAGAAGGGCCTGTCCCGGGGTTCGTCGGTGGAGCTGGCCGGACTACAGAAATGTATCAAGAATATGATAAGCAAGAAAATCAAGCTTGTCAACGTGGTCCAGGTCATGCTCTTCCGCCAAATCCTCCCGTGCCAAAGACGAGCATTCAATATGTGGGAGTTTGACCCGGCCGAGCACCAGATGCTGCGAGAGCTTTTTGACACGACGCACAAAGACGTCTGGAAGGTGCTGTTCAAGGGTGCCGAGGTACCTCCTCCTCTTACCGAGGATCGCGGACTCAGCGCAAAGCGCCCTGCCAATCCGGTAAGTCTTTTATATCTCACAAAATGTTTCTTTGCCCAGCATAATAGTGTGAGGGGTCTGAGCTTCCATGTCATTTTAACAGGACCGGGTAGCGACAGCGGAGCGGATCGACTGTCCAGCCCCCCTGCCTGAAGATCCAGCAGATGCTCTCCTAACGGAGATGCTGGTTCCAGCGCCTTATGAGGCGCCGGAGAAGAAGGCCAAGAAGAAGGCCACGGGGACCAGGAAAGGTCTCCGGCGCAAGGTCATATCGGACTCATCGTCCGAAAACACCGAGGCGCACTCCTCCCACAAAAACGAGGAGGAGGAAGAGGAAAGTTCTCCCCCCAGTCGGGGGAGACAAGAAAAGGAAGGCCGCCCCATCTGGGGAGGCCGAAGGGTCCAAGAAGGGAAGGACCCTCCTTCCGGACTGCTCCACAACAGCCGCTTTCAGCGACGAAGAGTGGTTGCCCAGGGACAAGCCCCTGGCGAAGTCGTAAGTATTCGGATACCATAATAGTCCTGGTATGTTCTGTTTTACCGCTTCTCATCATGCCGAACATGATCATGCAGTCCCTCCAAAGCTCATATAGACCTATCCTCTTCCAATGGGTCTTTGGGCCCGTCGGCGATGAACAGCGATTCACCCCCGACCGCCACCTCTCCCCATCCTACGGACGACGCCGAGGTGTTGTCTCAAAGGGTATTGATCCAAGGGGAGATAGTCCTGGAGGCGCCCCAAGGCGACATCCCGGACTCTAGGTGCATGGGGGGCAAGACTCCCATGGGTTCTAATGACGGGGGCAGCAAGTTTGGCCCCCAGCCGAACACTGCGTCGGAACCTCCAGTGGTTCCGGACTCTGTCAGGCGACCCCTCGCTAAGAGGGGCAAGCCGTCCGTGCCGATGGCCTCTGTCCATCCAGAGGCATCGAACAACTTGCTAGAAGCGCTTCGTGGCGCTTCCGTTGACGAAGAGCACCGCACTGTTATGAGTGCGGTGGTCAAGAAGGTTCAGTCCGCCAAAAGTGGACTGACTGAAGCCTGTGCCAGCCTCCTAACAGGCTTTGAGGTGAGTAATCAAATTATAAGAAAATGTTACATCATAGACAGTCGCCCCTGATGCTCTATTTGTCGTTCGCAAAGAAAGGCCGAACAGAGGATCAAATAATAATCACAGGAGTCTAATCAAAATATGTCTATGTGAATAAGCAGGCTTCACTGCTGGCCGCTGCCGCTTGTACTGCGGAGGTCGCCGCACTGAAGCGGGACCTTGAGCGGTCCAAGGAAGAGCTCGGACTTACCAAGAGGCAGCTCGAAGAGAACAAAGGTAAGTAATACCCGTCTGTATATTGAAAAAAAGGTGGTTGTTAGATCATAGGATCGCATTAATTTTGCTAGGGGTCACGACCGAAGTGGCGAGCCTCAAGAAGGCGCTGTCCGAGGCCGAAGACAAAGCGGCCAAGGAGCGCATTGAGCGTGAGAAGCAAGAGGCCCGAGTAGGCGAGGTTCAGCAAGAGCTCCAGGCTTTCGTCGAGAAATACGAGTCCTTGGAGCGTGACTCTAAGACGCAAGGGTCCGAGCTTGCGAAGGCCCTCGAAAACGCACAAAATGCCAAGGCCGAAGCCCAAAAGGCCCTCTAGGAGATTCAGGCGGTTAAGAAGATAGCGGCGGGTAAGGCATTCATTATGCAAAGCAAGCATGTGAAGGAAACTTTCCTTTTACTTACCCGAGTTCGGAGCTCTCCAGGAGCGTTCACAGATCTACCCAGCAGTGTGTCGGATGCCGCGGAGTTCTACCGGGCCGAGGAAGGGAGCTCGACGGAGAAGCTGTTCTGGTCTCAGTATACTGGGACCGAACATCCGATGCCCTTGAGCGACCAGTTGAAGCAACTAGTCGAGCTTCACAAGGCGGCCGAACAGGCCATGAAGGGTCTCATAATCCGGATGTGGCCTGGCGAGCCCCTGCCTGGCAGCTACTTCGGTCTGGTAAGGCGGCTTGTGAATGCCTGCCCACGGCTTGAAGTCATCAAGCGGTCCGTCTGCATTGAGGGTGCACGCAGGGCCTTTGCCCGGGCGAAAGTGCACTGGGCGAAGATGGACGCCGAAAAGGTGGTGAAGGAGGGGCCGCCGGAAGGCAAGGAGCACCACCACCCCGAAAAGTATTATGACAGTGTCCTAAAGGGTGCTCGCCTTGTGGCGGAGGAATGTGCTAAGGATGTAATATTTGAATGAATGTACTCATGTGATCCTGTAATATGAAACGAGTTCATTTGCGCTATGTAACAGTTGTTAATTCAAAATATTACCTTCTGTGCGGCCGTTTATAAAATCTGAGAGTTGGCCAGTCGTCGGCTTCTGCCCCCATGTAACTAGTACTGAGGTGTTCGGGATAAACCTAATCATTCTTTATCCCAGTTTTTGGGTCCTTCGAAGGAGGTGTTCAGCACAACGAACCAGGCAGTCGGACTATAAAGCTTTATCACTCTCACTTAGCCATAGAAGTCTAATATTTTAAATTTTGGCGAAGTCCCTAGTATTTCGGAAGGCCGAATTTGGGGCGCTATATACGCCTAAATCGGACAAGGCCGACTCCTCACCCGAAGCGGAAAAAATCTTTAAGGATTTGAGACCTCTCGAACAGCGACCAGCTCTCGCCGCATCATGACAGTCAGTTTTCGGCTTTCTCTACTGAGGTGCTCGTCCGGAAGAACCGGGACACAATCGCAGTAGTTCTCCTAGTGCTACCTTAGCCGATATAGCGGAACGTAAGGTAGCAAAACATGGGAGCCGGGCAAACCCAACTATTGACCCAACACATGATTCGGAGCTGATGCATATAATGCTATAAGTTCGGGGTGCCGCACTGTCGAAAGTGTTCGAACTTTTCGCGCCGTGTTATGGGGTACACTGAAGCCACTGGCGCACTGGTCGTACCAGAATGTACGAGTGCCATTTGTCGTAAATAAACAGACATGGAAAAAAGAAATGCAATAATGGGATAACGCTATACATTGTTATTTAAATAATACGTCAAAGCGTATGTATACAATTAGTGCAATAAGCAAAAAATAGGACTGTTTGACATGTCCTATCCAAGGGCAAGCTGCTTATGGGTATGTAAAAATAGGTACATCGATCGTTATCAGAGACCACCAGGGAATTCCCTTGTACGTCAGAGCTTCTTGCTTCCTTGGTATTTCCTTCCCGTAATGGGTCCAAGAATCAGACTGCCGGAAAGGGCTTCCAGAGAGTAAGGTCCTGAAAGAGAGAAAATGATAAAGGTATACAGCCCCTGGGGCGGTTGAGCCGCATTGTGGGACGTGCCATAGCCGTGCATCCGCCTATGCCCATGGTATCTTGAGTGCGTAGTTATGTACGCGCGGCACAAATTTCGCCACTTGACTGGGACTATGACGGAGGCCGAATTGCTACCCGAGCTCTGAACGTGCCTGGAGATCCTGTTGCAGGTTACTCCGGACTCGCTTGAAGGTGTCCGGGGGCCTTTTCGCCGAATTGGCGGTTGGCCTCAGAAGGCTGCTTTGTACTTCCGCTGCGAGGGCCGCAGTGTGCTCCTCCGTGCGGAGCGAGCGTTATGTGTTTCCATTAACTGTTATAACTCTGCGAGGTCCTGGCATTTTGAGCTTGAGGTATGCATAATGCGGTACCGCATTGAATCTAGCAAATGCGGTTCGTCCGAGTAGTGCGTGATAACCACTGCGGAAGGGGACGATATCAAAGATTAACTCCTCGCTCCAGAAGTTGTCCGGAGATCCGAAGACCACTTCTAGTGTGATTGAGCCCGTGCAACAGGCCTCTACACCTGGTATGACACCCTTGAAGGTGGTTTTTGTGGGTTTGATCCTCGAGGGGTCTATACCCATTTTGCGCACTGTATCCTGATAGAGCAGGTTCATGCTGCTGCCACCGTCCATAAGGACTCGAGTGAGGTGAAATCCGTCAATGATGGGATCAAGAACCAATGCGGCAGAACCGCCATGATGGATACTAGTGGGGTGGTCCCTACGATGGAAAGTGATCGGACAAGAAGACCATGGGTTGAACTTTGGGGCGACTGGCTCCATCGCATAGACGTCCCTTAGTGCACGCTTCCGTTCCCTCTTGGGAATATGGGTTGCGTATATCATGTTCACCGTTTTCACTTGGGGAGGAAATTTCTTCTATCCTCCTGTGTTCAGCGGCCGGGGCTCCTCCTCATCGTTGCTATGCAGCCCCTTTTCCTTGTTTTCGGTATTCAACTTGCCGGCCTGTTTGAACACCCAGCATTCTCTGTTAGTGTGGTTGGCTGGCTTATCGGGGGTGCCATGAATTTGACACGAGCGATCGAGTATGCGTTCCAAACTGGACGGGCCCGGATTGCTTCTTTTGAACGGCCTTTTCCGCTGACCGGATTTAGAGCCACTGAATCCGGCATTTACTCCCGTGCCTTCGGCGTTGTCGCCGTTGTTGCGGCGCTTGTGTCTGCTGCGACGTGGTCTGCCATTAGTATCTTTGGCATCTGAATTGCCAGGATTTCTTGATGTGTTGTTGCTGCGAGCCAGCCAGCTGTCCTCGCCCGCGCAAAATCGGGTCATGAGTGTCGTGAGGGCTGCCATGGACTTCGGCTTCTCTTGGCCGAGGTGTCGGCCGAGCCACTCATCACGGATGTTATGCTTAAATGCCGCTAAGGCCTCGGCATCCGGACAGTCGACAATTTGGTTCTTTTTAGTTAGGAACCGAGTCCAGAATTTCCTGGCCGATTCCCCTGGTTGTTGGGTTATGTGGCTCAAGTCATCAGCATCCGGTGGTCGCACATAAGTGTTGGGGAACGCAGTAATTTCAAAAAAATTCCTACGCACACGTAGGATCATGGTGATGCATAGCAACGAGAGGGGAGAGTGTTGTCCATGTACCCTCATAGACCGAAAGCGGAAGAGTTAGCACAACGCGGTTGATGTAGTCGTACGTCTTCACGATCCGACCGATTAAGTACCGAACGCACGGCACCTCCGAGTTCAGCACACGTTCAGCCTGATGACGTCCCTCGAACTCTGATCCAGCCGAGTGTTGAGGGAGAGTTTCGTCAGCACGACGGCGTGGTGACGATGATTATATTCTACCGACGCAGGGCTTCGCATAAGCACCGCTACAGTATTATCGAGGTGGACTATGGTGGAGGGGGGGACCGCACACGGCTAAAAGATCAAACGATCAATTGTTGTGTCTCTAGGGTGCCCCCTGCCCAAGTATATAAAGGAGCAAGGGGGGAGCTGCGGCCGGCCAGGAGGGACGCGCCAGGTGGAGTCCTACTCCCACCGGGAGTAGGACTCCCTCCCTTTTCCTAGTTGGATTAGGAGTGGAGGGGAAAGAGGAGGGAGAGAGGAAGGAAAGGGGGGGCGCCGCCCCCCTCTCCTTGTCCTATTCGGACTAGGGAGGAGGGGCGCGCGGCCCTGTCCTGGCCGCCTCTCCTCTTCTCCACAAAGGCCCACTATGGCCCATTAAGCCCCCCCCCCCGGGGGGGGGGGGTTCCGATAACCCCTCGGTACTCCGGTAAAATCCCGATTTCACCCGGAACACTTCCGATATCCAAATATAGGCTTCCAATATATCAATCTTCATGTCTCGACCATTTCGAGACTCCTCGTCATGTCCGTGATCACATTCGGGACTCCGAACAACCTTCGGTACATCAAAACATATAAACTCATAATATAACTGTCATCGAAACGTTAAGCGTGCGGACCCTACGGTTTCGAGAACTATGTAGATATGACCGAGACACGTCTCCGGTCAGTAACCAATAGCGGAACCTGGATGCTCATATTGGCTCCCACATATTCTACGAAGATCTTTATCGGTCAAACCGCATAACAACATACGTTGTTCCCTTTGTCATCGATATGTTACTTGCCCGAGATTCGATCGTCGGTATCTCAATACCTAGTTCAATCTCGTTACCGGCAAGTCTCTTTACTCGTTCCGTAATACATTATCCCACAACTAACTCATTAGTTGCAATGCTTGCAAGGCTTAAGTGATGTGCATTACCAAGAGGGCCCAGAGATACCTCTCCGACAATCGGAGTGTCAAATCCTAATCTCGAAATACGCCAACCCAACAAGTACCTTCGGAGACACCTGTAGAGCACCTTTATAATCACCCAGTTACGTTGTGACGTTTGGTAGAATACAAAGTGTTCCTCCGGTAAACGGGAGTTGCATAATCTCATAGTCATAGGAACATGTATAAGTCATGAAGAAAGCAATAGCAACATACTAAACGATCGAGTGCTAAGCTAACGAAATGGGTCAAGTCAATCACATCATTCTCTAATGATGTGATCCCGTTAATCAAATGACAACTCATGTCTATGGCTAGGAAACATAACCATCTTTGATCAACGAGCTAGTCAAGTAGAGGCATACTAGTGACACTCTGTTTATCTATGTATTCACACAAGTATTATGTTTCCGGTTAATACAATTCTAGCATGAATAATAAACATTCATCATGATATAAGGAAATAAATAATAACTTTATTATTGCCTCTAGGGCATATTTCCTTCAGTCTCCCACTTGCACTAGAGTCAATAATCTAGATTACACAGTAATGATTCTAACACCCATGGAGCCTTGGTGCTGATCATGTTTTGCTCGTGGAAGAGGCTTAGTCAACGGGTCTGCAACATTCAGATCCGTATGTATTTTGCAAATTTCTATGTCTCCCACCTGGACTAAATCCCGGATGGAATTGAAGCGTTTCTTGATGTGCTTGGTTCTCTTGTGAAATCTGGATTCCTTCGCCAAGGCAATTGCACCAGTATTGTCACAAAAGATTTTCATTGGACCCGATGCACTAGGTATGACACCTAGATCGGATATGAACTCCTTCATCCAGACTCCTTCATTTGCTGCTTCCGAAGCAGCTATGTACTCCGCTTCACACGTAGATCCTGCCACGACGCTTTGTTTAGAACTGCACCAACTGACAGCTCCGCCGTTCAATGTAAACACGTATCCGGTTTGATATTTAGAATCGTCCAGATCAGTGTCAAAGCTTGCATCAACGTAACCATTTACGATGAGCTCTTTGTCACCTCCATAAATGAGAAACATATCCTTAGTCCTTTTCAGGTATTTCAGGATGTTCTTGACCGCTGTCCAGTGATCCACTCCTGGATTACTTTGGTACCTCCCTGCTAAACTTATAGCAAGGCACACATCAGGTCTGGTAGACAACATTGCATACATGATAGAGCCTATGGCTGAAGCATAGGGAACATCTTTCATCTTCTCTCTATCTTCTGCAGTGGTCGGGCATTGAGTCTTACTCAACTTCACACCTTGTAACACAGGCAAGAACCCTTTCTTTGCTTGATCCATTTTGAATTTCTTCAAAACTTTGTCAAGGTATGTGCTTTGTGAAAGTCCAATTAAGCGTCTTGATCTATCTCTATAGATCTTGATGCCCAATATATACGCAGCTTCACCAAGGTCTTTCATTGAAAAACACTTATTCAAGTATCCCTTTATGATATTCAGAAATTCAATATCATTTCCAATCAGCAATATGTCATCCACATATAATATTAGAAATGCTACAGAGCTCCCACTCACTTTCTTGTAAATACAGGCTTCTCCAAAAGTCTGTACAAAACCAAATGCTTTGATCACACTATCAAAGCGTTTATTCCAACTCCGAGAGGCTTGCACCAGTCCATAAATAGATCGCTGGAGCTTGCACACTTTGTTAGCTCCCTTTGGATCGACAAAACCTTCCGGTTGCATCATATACAACTCTTCTTCCAGAAATCCATTCAGGAATGCAGTTTTGACATCCATTTGCCAAATTTCATAATCATAAAATGCGGCAATTGCTAACATGATTCGGACAGACTTAAGCATCGCTACGGGTGAGAAGGTCTCATCGTAGTCAATCCCCTGAACTTGTCGAAAACCTTTTGCAACAAGTCGAGCTTTATAGACAGTAACATTACCGTCAGCGTCAGTCTTATTCTTGAAGATCCATTTATTCTCAATTGCTTGCCGATCATCGGGCAAGTCAACCAAAGTCCACACTTTGTTCTCATACATGGATCCCATCTCAGATTTAATGGCCTCAAGCCATTTCGTAGAATCTGGGCTCACCATTGCTTCTTCATAGTTCGTAGGTTCGTCATGGTCTAGTAACATGACTTCCAGAACAGGATTACCGTACCACTCTGGTGCGGATCTTACTCTGGTTGACCTACGAGGTTCAGTAATAACTTGATCTGAAGTTTCATGATCATCATCATTAACTTCCTCACTAATTGGTGTAGGTGTCGCAGAAACCAGTTTCTGCGATGAACTACTTTCTAATAAGGGAGCAGGTACAGTTACCTCATCAAGTTCTACATTCCTCCCACTCACTTCTTTCGAGAGAAACTCCTTCTCCAGAAAGATTCCGAATTTAGCAACAAAAGTCTTGCCTTCGGATCTGTGATAGAAGGTGTGCCCAACAGTCTCCTTTGGGTATCCTATGAAGACACATTTCTCCGATTTGGGTTCGAGCTTATCAGGTTGAAGCTTTTTCACATAAGCATTGCAGTCCCAAACTTTAAGAAATGACAACTTTGGTTTCTTGCCAAACCACAGTTCATAAGGTGTCGTCTCAACGGATTTTGATGGTGCCCTATTTAACGTGAATGCGGCCGTCTCTAAAGCATAACCCCAAAACGATAGCGGTAAATCAGTAAGAGACATCATAGATCGCACCATATCTAGTAGAGTACGATTACGACGTTCGGACACACCATTACGCTGTGGTGTTCCGGGTGGCGTGAGTTGCGAAACTATTCCGCATTGTTTCAAATGAAGACCAAACTCATAACTCAAATATTCTCCTCCACGATCAGATCGTAGAAACTTTATTTTCTTGTTATGATGATTTTCAACTTCACTCTGAAATCCTTTGAACTTTTTCAAATGTTTCAGACTTATGTTTCATTAAGTAGATATACCCATATCTGCTCAAATCATCTGTGAAGGTGAGAAAATAACGATATCCGCCACGAGCCTCAATATTCATCGGACCACATACATCTGTATGTATGATTTCCAACAAATCTGTTGCTCTCTCCATAGTTCCGGAGAACGGCGTTTTAGTCATCTTGCCCATGAGGCACGGTTCGCAAGTACCAAGTGATTCATAATCAAGTGGTTCCAAAAGTCCATCAGTATGGAGTTTCTTCATGCGCTTTACACCGATATGACCTAAACGGCAGTGCCACAAATAAGTTGCACTATCATTATCAACTCTACATCTTTTGGCTTCAATATTATGAATATGTGTATCACTACTATCGAGATTCAACAAAAATAGACCACTCTTCAAGGGTGCATGACCATAAAAGATATTACTCATATAAATAGAACAACCATTATTCTCTCATTTAAATGAATAACCGTCTCGCATCAAACAAGATCCAGATATAATGTTCATGCTTAACGCTGGCACCAAATAACAATTATTTAGGTCTAAAACTAATCCTGAAGGTAGATGTAGAGGTAGCGTGCCGACCGCGATCACATCGACTTTGGAACCATTTCCCACGCGCATCGTCACCTCGTCCTTAGCCAATCTTCGCTTAATCCGTAGCCCCTGTTTCGAGTTGCAAATATTAGCAACAGAACCAATATCAAATACCCAGGTGCTACTGCGAGCACTAGTAAGGTACACATCAATAACATGTATATCACATATACCTTTCTTCACCTTGTCATCCTTCTTATCCGCCAAATACTTGGGGCAGTTCCGCTTCTAGTGACCAGTCTGCTTGCAGTAGAAGCACTCAGTCTCAGGCTTAGGTCCAGACTTGGGTTTCTTCTCCTGAACAGCAACTTGCTTGCTATTCTTCTTGAAGTTCCCCTTCTTCTTCCCTTTGCCCTTTTTCTTGAAACTGGTGGTCTTATTGACCATCAACACTTGATGCTCCTTTTTGATTTCTACCTCCGCAGCCTTTAGCATGTTATAGTTCATCATGAAGCTCTTGTAGCTTGGTGGCAGTGATTGGAGAATTCTGTCAATGATGCTATCATCCGGAAGATTAACTCCCAGTTCAATTAATCATATTACTTAAGAACTCCCACTTAGATTGACTTCCCTCTAATCCTCTAAGTGATCACGTGATCCATATCAACTAAACCATGTCCGATCATCACGTGAGATTGAGTAGTTTCAACGGTGAACATCACTATGTTGATCATATCTAATATATGATTCACGCTCGACCTTTCGGTCTCCGTGTTCCTAGGCCATATCTGTTATATGCTAGGCTCGTCAAGCTTAACCTGAGTATTCCGCGTGTGCAACTGTTTTGCACCCATTGTATTTGAACGTAGAGCCTATCACACCCGATCATCACGTGGTGTCTCAGCACGAAGAACTTTCGCAACGGTGCATACTCAGGGAGAACACTTATACTTTGATAATTTAGTGAGGGATCATCTTATAATGCTACCGTCAATCAAAGCAAGATAAGATGCATAAAAGATAAACATCACATGCAATCAATATAAGTGATATGATATGGCCATCATCATCTTGTGCTTGTGATCTCCATCTCCGAAGCACCGTCATGATGACCATCGTCACCGGCGTGACACCTTGATCTTCATCGTAGCATCGTTGTCGTCTCGCCAATCTTATGCTTCTACGACTATCGCTACCGCGTAGTGATAAAGTAAAGCATTACAGGGCGATTGCATTGCATACAATAAAGCGACAACCATATGGCTCCTGCCAGTTGCCGATAACTCAGTTACAAAACATGATCATCTCATACAATAAAATTTGGCATCATGTCTTGACCATATCACATCACAACATGCCATGCAAAAACAAGTTAGACGTCCTCTACTTTGTTGTTGCAAATTTTACGTGGCTGCTACGGGCTTAGCAAGAACCGTTCTTACCTATGCATCAAAACCACAACGATAGTTTGTCAAGTTGGTGCTGTTTTAACCTTCGCAAGGACCGGGCGTAGCCACACTCGGTTCAACTAAAGTTGGAGAAACTGACACCCGCAGCCACCTGTGTGCAAAGCACGTCGGTAGAACCAGTCTCACGTAAGCGTACGCGTAATGTCGGTCCGGGCCGCTTCATCCAACAATACCGCCGAACCAAAGTATGACATGCTGGTAAGCAGTATGACTTATATCGCCCACAACTCACTTGTGTTCTACTCGTGCATATAACATCAACGCATAAAACCTGGCTCGGATGCCACTGTTGGGGAACGTAGTAATTTCAAAAAATTTCCTACGCACACGCAGGATCATGGTGATGCATAGCAACGAGAGGGGAGAGTGTTGTCCACGTACCCTCGTAGACCGAAAGCGGAAGCGTTAGCACAACGCGGTTGATGTAGTCGTACGTCTTCACGACCCGACCGATTAAGTACCGAATGCACGCCACCTCCGAGTTCAGCACACGTTCAGCCCGATGACGTCCCTCGAACTCCGATCCAGCCGAGTGTTGAGGGAGAGTTTCGTAAGCACGACGGCGTGGTGACGATGATGATGTTCTACCGACACAGGGCTTCGCCTAAGCATCGCTACAGTATTATCGAGGTGGACTATGGTGGAGGGGGGCACCGCACACGGCTAAAAGATAAACCATCAATTGTTGTGTCTCTAGGGTGCCCCCTGCCCCCGTATATAAAGGAGCAAGGGGGGAGGTGCGGCCGGCCAGGAGGGGCGCGCCAGGTGGAGTCCTACTCCCACCGGGAGTAGGACTCCCTCCCTTTTCCTAGTTGGATTAGGAGTGGACACGAAAGAGGAGGGAGAGAGGAAGGAAAGGGGGGGCGCCACCCCCCTCTCCTTGTCCTATTCGGACTAGGAGGGGAGGGGCGCGCGGCCCTGCCCTGGCCGCCTCTCCTCTTCTCCACAAAAGCCCACTATGGCCCATTAAGCCCCCGGGGGGTTCCGGTAACCCCTCGGTACTCTGGTAAAATCCCGATTTCACCCGGAACACTTCCGATACCCAAATATAGGCTTCCAATATATCAATCGTCATGTCTCGACCATTTCGAGACTCCTCGTCATGTCCGTGATCACATCCGGGACTCCGAACAACCTTTGGTACATCAAAACATATAAACTCATAATATAACTGTCATCGAAACGTTAAGCGTGCGGACCCTACGGGTTCGAGAACTATGTAGACATGACCGAGACACGTCTCCGGTCAATAACCAATAGCGGAACATGGATGCTCATATTGGCTCCCACATATTCTACAAAGATCTTTATCGGTCAGACCGCATAACAACATACGTTGTTCCCTTTGTCATCGGTATGTTACTTGCCCGAGATTCGATCGTCGGTATCTCAATACCTAGTTTAATCTCATTACCGGAAAGTCTGTTTACTCGTTCCGTAATACATCATCCCACAACTAACTCATTAGTTGCAATGCTTGCAAGTCTTAAGTGATGTGCATTACCGAGAGGGCCCAGAGATACCTCTCCGACAATCGGAGTGACAAATCCTAATCTCGAAATACGCCAACCCAACAAGTACCTTCGGAGACACCTGTAGAGCACGTTTATAATCACCCAGTTACGTTGTGACGTTTGATAGCACACAAAGTGTTCCTCCGGTAAATGGGAGTTGCATAATCTCATAGTCATAGGAACATGTATAAGTCATGAAGAAAGCAATGGCAATATACTAAACAATCGAGTGCTAAGCTAATGGAATGGGTCAAGTCAATCACATCATTCTCCTAATGATGTGATCCCGTTAATCAAATGACAACTCATGTCTATGGCTAGGAAACATAACCAGCTTTGATCAACAAGCTAGTCAAGTAGAGGCACACTAGTGACACTTTGTTTGTCTATGTATTCACACAAGTATTATGTTTCCGGTTAATACAATTCTAGCATGAATAATAAACATTCATCATGATATAAGGAAATAAATAATAACTTTATTATTGCCTCTAGGGCATATTTCCTTCAATAAGTTCCCTGGAAGTTGTCAAGGAATGCATCTTCCAAATTCTCCCAACTGCCAATGGAGTTTGCTGGCAGGCTATTCAGCCAATGCCGAGCTGGTCCTTTGAGTTTTAGTGGGAGGTACTTGATGCCATGTAGATCGTCACCGCGGGCCATGTGGATGTGGAGGAGGAAATCCTCGATCCATACCGCGGGGTCTGTTGTACCATCATATGACTCAATGTTCACGGGTTTAAATCCTTCTGGGAATTCGTGATCCATTACTTCATCAGTGAAGCATAGGGGGTGTGCGGCGCCTCTGTGCCGGGCTATGTCACGACATAGTTCATATGAGTCTTGTCTGCTGTATTCAGCCCGGCCGGATTTGCTTTTAGTGTATCCGGCATGATGATCATCGTCACGCATTGGGGCGTGCCCCCGTGATCCGTAGAACGATCTTGTATGTCCTGCTTTGATTTCCAATACGTCTCGCAGGTCCTGCGTGTTGCCCCGGGCCATGGTGTTTTTGTTTGACTGGCGACAGGGTGCGGGCTGGACTTCGGGCTGATATGCCGCTCTGTCTCGGCCACGAGGTGGCCGATCAGCCGCATAATACGCTGGTAATGTAGGTTTTAATGCTTCCTCCTTGAGTTGGGGTAGCAGCCTGCGCTTTGGGTAACTTTTTGTTGGGCACTCGAGTTCGTATTCCTCGGCCGCCAGGACCTCGGTCCATCTATTCGCTAGCAGATCTTGGTCAGCTTGAAGCTGTTGTTGCTTTTTCTTCAGGCTTTTTGCTGTGGCTAAAAGCCAGCGCTTGCAGCGCTCCTGTTCGACGGGATCCTCGGGCATGATAAATTCTTCGTCGCCGAGGCTCACCTCGTCTTCGGAGAGGGGCATGTTATTGTCATCCTCTGATTCGCTACCTGTTCCTTAGGGCTAGCTTGCCCATCCTCCCGCTCGAAACCTGGCTGGAGGGGATTGTCTTCGTCTTCGGCAATATCCGCAGCGTTATTGTCTCTTGTGCCAGTATCGCTGCTTTTGCTATGGCGGGGCTTAGAGCGGCGCCGATTACGCTGGTGCTTAGATTGCTTTTCGGGGGGATTATCCTCCGTTTCCTTGTCGCCATCGCTTTCTTTGGGGGTGTCCACCATGTATATATCATATGATGAGGTGGCAGTCCAGCGCCCTGTGGGCGGTGGTTCCTGTTCGTCTCCTGCATTGTCGTCCATACCGTCGATGTCTTCGGAGCCGAAATCGAGCATGTCGGTTAAGTCGTTGACAGTGGCTATTAAGTGGGTGGTGGGTGGGGAACGAATTTCTTCGTCGTCCGCTTCCCACTCAAGCCGGACGTAGTTCGGCCAAGGGTCTCCTGACAAGGAGAGAGACCTTAATGAATTTAGCACGTCGCCCAGGGGTGAGTGCTGAAAGATATCCGTGGAGGAAACTCCATGATCGGTGCCCAATCAGATTCGATAGGCACGGACGCAGGCGGTTCGGAGCCCGTGGCCGGGGACGAATCCAAGTGTCCGGCAGCAAAGGTCTCATAGGGGCTGAAGTCAGCATTCGGCTCTATCGCTGCTGAGTGCGCGGCCTCCGTGGCGGGGTCTATCCACCCTTCCTCGGACGGCACGATCTGCTCCGGATTGAGGGCCGGAGTATCTGCAGGTGTGATCTCCCGAACATTGTCCGACGGCAGAGCTAAGTCATGCTCGTCGTGACTGTGCGGCGCACCTGACATGGGCTCAAATCCGTCGAAGATCAAGTCTCCGCGGATGTCGGCAGTATAGCTCAAGCTTCCAAACCTGACCTGATGGCCAGGGGCATAGCTTTCAATCTGCTCCACATGGCTAAGGGAGTTGGCCTGCAGTACGAAGCCGCCGAATACGAAGATCTGTCCGGGGAGAAAAGCCTCACCCTGGATCGCATCGTTGTCGATGATCGAAGGAGCCATCAAGCCTTTATTGCGATGGCACGGTGGAACTCTCAATGAAAGCACCAATGTCGGTGTCAAAACCGGCGGATCTCGGGTAGGGGGTCCCGAACTGTGCGTCTAAGGCGGATGGTAACAGGAGGCGGGGGACACAATGTTTACCTAGGTTCGGGCCATCTCGATGGAGGTAATACCCTACTTCCTGCTTGATTGATCTTGATGATATGAGTATTACAAGAGTTGATCTACCATGAGATCGTAGAGGCTAAACCCTAGAAGCTAGCCTATGATTATGATTGTTGTTGTCCTACGGACTAAACCCTCCGGTTTATATAGACACCGGAGGGGGCTAGGGTTACACAGAGTCGGTTACAAGGGAGGAGATCTACATATCCGAATTGCCAAGCTTTCCTTCCACGCAAAGGACAGTCCCACCCGGACACGGGACGAAGTCTTCAATCTTGTATCTTCATAGTCCAATAGTCCGGCCAAAGTATATAGTCCGGCAGTCCGAGGACCCCCTAATCCAGGACTCCTTCAGTGGTCACTGGAGCTCGTCGTGGAGGTGGAGCCTAGTCTTGGTACCCACGCGCAACCACTGCAGGCGGAGCGCGGTCTTCATGCGGTGACGGAGGGAGCGCTGAAGCACCTTCTTGTGACCGCTGGACCTCCTGGCAGCTTTCTTCTTCGCATGCGGGCGCCCTGCACGGTGGATCGCGTCGCGGGGCCGCGCGCCTTGGTCCGAGGACGATGTCTTGACGGGGAGGTGGTGCAGGCGCTCCAAGGGCTACGTCGCCCGCAGCGGGTGGCAGGCGAGGCAACAAGAGGGACGGTGCAGGCGAGCCCCCAGCTATCGGTCTCAAAACCGGCCGATCTCGGGTCGGGGGTCCCGAACTGTGCGTCTGAGGATTGAAGGTAACAGGAGGCAGGGGACACGATGTTTACCCAGGTTCGGGCCCTCTTAATGGAGGTAATACCCTACTTCCTGCTTGATTGACTTTGATGAGTATAGGGGTTACAAGAGTTGATCTACCTCGAGATCGTAATGGCTAAACCCTAGATGTCTAGCCTGTATGATTTGTCTTAGCTCTACGGACTAGCCCTCCGGTTTATAGACACCGGAGGGGCCTAGGGTTGTACAGAGTCGGTTTACAAAGAAAGGAAACTACACATCCGGACGCCAAGCTTGCCATCCACGCAAAGGAGAGTCCTATCCGGACACGGGGGAAGGCCTTCTATCTTGTATCTTCACGGCCCATCAGTCCGACAGATGTCATATAGCCCGGACGGTCGGGGACCACCTAATCCAGGACTCCCTCACTAGCCGCGCTGACTAGCTCGGCGATGCGGTCCAGCCAGTCTTCGTAGAGGTCGTCGACTGGGCGGTAGCGCAGGAGCTCACACGCCATAAGCAGTGCAGCCTGCGCGTTCGCCTGCCCGTGACGAGCGTGGGACAACGAGCTGGCGGGGGTCAGCGACGGGGTGGCAGTGCGTCCGTCCCGCCGCATGGTGGGGTGGAGCGACGAAGCATGCTGCTCTTGCCCAGCCGGGCTGGTGGCGGCGGGTGATGGAGAACGACAGGGAGGCCCGCCGACGGGCGCCGTCTAGGCGACGCGAGCGGCGAGAGCGGCTCGACGCTCAGCACGGGCTCGACGAGCATCGGCTATGGAGGCAGTGGAGCCGCGGCGAGTCAGTCGACGGAAGAGAGAGGCTTCGAGACAACCCTACCCGCCGCGCCAAATGTCCGATTCGGGGTTCCGCAGACCCTTGAGAGGTTCGAACTCTGGGGTGCGTCCGAAGAACTCTCTCTTCCCTATCTGCCTACTCGATGATCCCCCGGCCTAGCTCAACAAACCCAAGAGACAAGAGACACAGGGATTTATCCGGGTTCGGGCCACCTTGCGGTGCCCTACTCCAGCTTTGTGGTGGATTGCCTCAAGGGGCTGAGGATGAACTAGTACAGTGAACGAATAGCCTCATGAGGTGAGGTGTTCTTGAGCTCGGTGAGTTGGTGATGTGATTCGGGTGGAGTCGATCCCTCCTCCTCTATGGTGGTGGCTAGTCCTATTTATAGTGGCCTTGGTCCTCTTCCCAAATGTAGGCGGGAAGGGATCCCACAACGGCCAAATCTGAAGGGGAACAACTAGTACAAGCTATCCTGACAAAAGTAGTCTTCGCTTCCAAAGGCTCTGGTGGTGACGCTGCGGTAGGCTCCGCGATGACCTCCGTCCTGCTGTCCCGGCAGTCTTGGTCTTCTTGCACTGATATGGAAACCTTTGCCTGATTCCTCGGGACTCCGCGCCTGCGCTTGCCTCCTTAGCACCGAAGAGGAAACTGGTACACTGCGCCCGTTGGCGCCCGCCTAGCCTTGGTTGTCATGGCTCACGTCATATGAACCTCGCGAGGTTCACCTTGCATTGATATCCCCGCTCCTCAGGAGCCGGCCTAGTGAGGCCACCCTCAGGGAGGTCTTGGTGTCGTCTGCCTCGCGAGGCTTGGCCCCTCGTGAGGGTCTTGAGTTGTTGCTGCTGAAACTGGGTCGTACCGGGCAGTTGACGGAGCCACGCCGTGGGCTGCAGGCAGCCAAGTCTGGGTACCCCCGTTCCCAGGACGCCGACATACCTGGTTTATAAATTCTAGTAAATCCAAAACTCGTCTGAAATTCATGAAACTTGGCATGCTATCATGGAGCGGCATCAACATGAAGTGGTAAATTTTTTGTCCCATTTGGGGCACGTTTGGGTATATGCTTCTCACAAACAAGAGCTTCTCACAACAAGCATGATGGTTTCGGTAGGGAACGTCCCACCTTTGGGGACGAAACGATATCCATTGCCACTTATTGCTTTCAAAAAATTTCTCGTGTCAACATTGAACAACAGGAGTGTTGTGTCAATTTTTGTGATTTTTCGGGGTTCGTTTGGACATTTTTATGCATTAACTGAGTTTTCAATGCATTTATGTGCATAATTAAATTTTTAACTACATGCACATGCTCCAGTGCATATAAATTGGTTGAAAACCAAAATCTGTGTCCTTGGGTGCATGCTTAGGTCCCATGCAAGAAATGGGAATGAATTTGAAACACCAGGGCACCGTTGATTGCCGGCAAAATATCGAGATACCTAGTTTTTAAATTCTAGTAAATCTAAAACTCGTCTGAAATTCATGAAACTTGGCATGCTTTCATGGAGCGGC
Source organism: Triticum aestivum (assembly GCF_018294505.1). Classification (NCBI taxonomy): domain Eukaryota; kingdom Viridiplantae; phylum Streptophyta; class Magnoliopsida; order Poales; family Poaceae; genus Triticum; species Triticum aestivum. The sequence goes on along the minus strand of NC_057811.1, from coordinate 402,295,212 downwards.
ATCAACATGCCGTGGTAAATTTTTTGTCCCATTTGGGGCAGGTTTGGGTATATGCTTCTCACAAACTAGAGCTTCTCATAACACGCATGATGGTTTCGGTAGGGAACGTCCCACCTTTGGGGACGAAACAATATCCATTGCCTCTTATTGCTTTCAAAACATTTCTCGTGTCAACATAGAACAACAGGAGTGTTGTGTCAATTTTTGTGATTTTTCGGGGTTCGTTTGGATAATTTTATGGATTAACTGAGTTTTCAATGCATTTATGTGCATAATTCAAATTTGAACTACATGCACATGCTCCAGTGCATATAAATTGGTTGAAAAATCAAACCTGTGTCCTTGGGTGCATCCTTAGGTCCCATGCAAGAAATGGGAATGAATTGCAAACACTAGAGCACCGTTGATTGCCGGCAAAATGTTGAGATACTTTATTTTTAAATTCTAGTAAATCCAAAACTCGTCTGAAATTCAAGAAACTTGGCATGCTATCATGGAATGGCACCCGACATGCTGTGGTATTTTTCGTGTCCATTTTGAGAGAAGGCACACTCGAATAATGACAGCCAACATAGGCATTTTGAAAAAATAGCTGCCACTTTAATATCTCAAACGTTTGTATAATTCAAACCGTGTGCGTTCTGTTAACCATTCACGTGACACCACGTGTCTTGGTTTTAAAGGCAGTAGGAGGTGCCGTGTAGACCGCTGCTTGACCTTGAGTGAACAGGAGGTGTGCGAGCGCAGTCCGGTGCGCAGGCTGACCAAGAGGCGCCCAAGCTGTCCTCGAATTCGCAGGCTCACCGGGAAGCATGCGAGCTGTGCGCTGTGCAGGCTCACTGGGAAGCGAGCCCTTTGAATTCCATGGCCGCCTGCCTTCCTCTCCGTGTGCGCGCCCCCATCAGCGGCATGGGACGCCGCCGTCGAACGCTACCTCTCAGCGCCACCAGCTGCCGTCCTCCCGCGCCTCACCCTTCGATCTCGGAACGACATGATGTTCGATTTACAAGTGAAGAACATTCTGTGCTGCATTGAAGACTTCAACAACGGCGTCCCGGAGGACGACAACGACAACGACGGCGCGGCACGCCGCCTCCACCGCCGCCGGAAATATTTTTTTCTTGGGTTTAATTCTGTATCTCGATCATATGAATATGAATTCGCAGTATGACTGAATGAAAGATATGGTTTAAGCGAACTTGCGTTTCTCTCTCTTAATGTATAGACTTATCAAACGATTTTCTTTTGAAAAAAATGTCAATGATTTTTAAATATAAAACACTCATCACAAACATTTTAGTTAGAACACCCGTATGCAAACAAGAAGATTCCCCAGGAAGCCAAGGGAAAATGTGCCGAGCAGGATTTTTGCGGTGCTTGATCGCAAACGTTTTAGATAGAACACCGTATGCAAAGTGAGAGCAGGATTTGTGCATCTCTTCAATGCAAACGGTTCTTTTGGATGACCCGTGTGCAACCACTTACAAACAATTTGGTAAGATTTGCATCTGTCATATTGGGTATGTTGTCATTTGTCAAACTGGAAGGATTGACATTTGTTGATCTAGTAACATTGCCATTTGTCAACCTTGTAACACTGCGATTTGTCAAAACATGAAGCTAAAAATCACTAGCAGTATCTAACTTTTGCAACTAAAATCAGTAATTAAGCATAGATTTCATTCATAGATTAACCAGTCGTCCTTAATTTATACAAACAGTTCAACTCGACAGCTGAACCGACCAAACTTTTCCCCAATTGTTGCTAGCCACGTACTATAATAGCTAGTTCAACTATATATACTAGCTAATTTTAAGTACGTTGTATAGTTCCACCACATCTATAGTCAGATGAACTGAACAAAATAGCCCGTAAATACTACTACTACTACTGCGGAGGGGCTTTGTACTACTTCCGGCTGCCTCTCCTCTGCCGAGCGCGCTCAGTAAGAGGCGGAGGAGGAGGAGCCTACCGACGAGCTGGGCAACCGCAATACGGTGCCTGCCGCTGTTGCAGCTTCAGCGAAGCTCACCTCGAACGCCCTCTGCCGCTCCAGACGACCCTACTCGAAGCGGTGGTTCTCCTCATAGATCTCCTGATTCCTCGCCTCTGAGGCGGCGTGTGCCGCGGCCACGACGGTGGTAAGTCTCTTTGCATGCCCGACGAGGCGCTCCTCCTCCTCTGTCAAGAACTCGGTGTAGCGTGCAAGGTCGCTGACGCACGTGCGGGCATCCACCTCCGCCTCCCGCCTTCAGGTGGCGGTGGCGGAGCAGGTGATGACCCCGGCGGTCGACGGTGGGCTGGCGGCCACGGCGGCCAACGATGCGGTGGCGGCCACGACCACCACCTCCTGCCTTGGGGCCGCGGTGGCAGAGCGGGTGATGGCCACGGTGGGTGGCAGTAGGGTGGCGGCCACGACGGCCACCTCCCGACTTCTGGCCACAGCGGCGGAGCGGGCGATGAACCTAGCTTTCGACGGTGGTGTGGCGGCAACGGCGGCCGGCAACAGCTGCCGACGGGCACCGGCGGCCGCGCGTGTGGTGGGTGTTCCGCGCACACCCAACAGGGACGCCACGCGCACTACACTACGCCGGGGACTACGCCGCCGCCACGGTGTAGCCTTCTAGCTAGAGCTGTCTTCTGATGACGGCCGAGTGGCTGAGCGACGATGACGAACCGGTGCCATTGGCGATTGTGGGAGAAGCAGACGAGGTAAGCTATAGGGAGGGAGGGAAAATGCAACGCAGGACTCGCCGGCCGTGAGGGTTTTTATAGCAGGCCGGTAAGCATTGGGATTTTGGGGGATTTCACCGAGTTGGGCAGGAAGCTTGCGCGGGAACCTGCGAGGTTGTGCGGCAACAGGCTCACCGACGATTCATTGGCGCCACTGTTTGGCTAAAAGAACGCCCCCCGCGCACTGCACAAGTTTGCGCTGTAAGCCGTCTGCGGCAGCGGGGTGACAAGACGTGCGAGAGGAGGACGAAAGGCCACGTACACATACGGTTAATAAAAAACGTTTGCGATTTAATTACCTACTATACCCCCGTCCTGGTTTATAAGTATGATTTAACTAATAAAATACGAATGCATGTCGCCAAAGATTATATAGTTGGATTCGTATTTGAACATAGTTTCCAGTTAGATAATTTTTATAACATGCATTGACATTTTGTTGGTTAAATTTGAGGGAAAAGTATGGAAAAGAATATAAAGAGGACTATAGACTAGACGCAGGTGGTAGCACACGGCCGCTCTCTACGCAGCGACGCAACTGTCGTCCGGCTTGTAGGTGACCATTTCCTGCGTGTTTAACTGCTCTATGCGTTTGGTTGCTTGCGGTTCAGGCGGCCACGACGTGCTCTGCTCGTGTCCCGCCGCGCGCGCTCTGCTCTCGCGTCCCTCCGGGTGCTCTACCCTCGTCCCTCCACGCGTGCTTCCAGTGTTTGGGGCCGGCGCACGATCATGCACGTTAGTGTGCATGCGGTTGCGCCGGGCGCGACACGACGATGCAGTTACCCGCTGCAAAAACTGCCATGCGGACACGCATAGAATCCAGGCCGCCCGGCCCCCATTTATTCCTGCGGCCATTTACCTTATATCTCTCGCGTTACACGACACAATAAGCACACCCACAATGACACATGCAGAGAGGACATCCAGCGGTTCCAATGGCGCTCCCGTGGCTCCAATGGCGCTCCCAGCGGCCGACGACGACAACGGCGGGCAGTTCTCCACGCATCATGTAGTGGACACCCACGTGAGGGGGAAGTCCCTCTCGGTGGTGTATACGAACGATCTGGTCTCGGTGGAGAGCTCCATCCAAACTATGGAGCAGTTCCTTGCCGAGGACAAGTACCGAGTGGTCGGCTTCGGCCTCGAGCACACCATCAGTCGTGCCGGGAATGATCAGAAGGTTGCCGTCGCCCAGTTGTGCGTGCAACATGACGTCATCGTCTACCACTACCACCTTGCCACAAGGCCTTGCGAGCGTTTCTCCAGGTTTATCAACAGCTCCGACTACAGTTTCGCTATGGTGGACACCACCAACGATCTAAAAGCGCTCAAGGTTTCGGACTTGAAATACCTGAATCTTTTCAACATCCAGCACCACTACAAGGTCTGGGGCAGCGACAAAAACAAATTGAACTCCCTGGTTGACCTCGCCTCGGCCATCGTCGACCCCTACTACATGAAGATGAAGAATGAGAGCAATAAGGACAAGAATGCCTGGCACAGTGTGTGGCATGAGAGACTGGATGAACAACATGTCAAGTACGCGGCCATGGACGCGTACACAAGCTACGAGATGTACAGGCAGATCGTTGACATGAGGAAGTGTCTTCTTCCTGCCCCAAACGAGGGATCGAGCCACAAAGCAGTGGCGGGAGCGTCACAAGAAGTAGATGACTATACGATCGTTTCTCCTACTTTAGAATGCATGCAATTGTTTATTGAGGTGTGTGCGAATGATCTGTATAGTCAGTTATGTAATTGGATGTTTATTTCAGTTATATACACACACACACACACATGTTATATGTACTGTAGGCAGAGCAAATCACACGGCTTATTAGCAGCAATCGTCTCTGTTATTATTGGTCTTCGCACACATATTTTATTACGGACCTGTTTGCCGCGTATCACACACATCTTGTTTAGTTGAACCGTTTCCATTGTGTTGCCTAATCACACACAGTTCATCCTAGTGAACCGTATGCTGTATATCGCACACGCCTTCATCTGGCTGCCCGTTTCTTTTGTTCCTCCTCATCCCAAACAGTTAATTGAACTGAACCGTATGCCCTACATCGCACACGCAACTAAAATCTGAACCGTGTTTGATGCATCCGTCATCGCAAACGTTTTGCACATTTTTCTACGGTTTTTACACCACCGTTTGCGATTATGGCATCGCACACAGTTTCGTCGAAGGGTCTCTGATCGTAGTGTCCCGTTTGGACCATCCTGCAGTAGTGGTGGCCACTCTTGATCAACCCACTCCAAGAAAGAACACTTCCGTTCATCCTATAATATTGAAAACTAGATCAGTAACAATTGTAGAGGAAATGGGTTTATAGCAACCTAGAAAATCACTAATGCTTATTTTGAAAAACTAAAGAAACATGTTAATTATGACATATCTTCTCAAAAAGTTCAATGTGCAAATTAATTAATTGCTACTGAGACAACAACCAAATTCTGAAACATCAGAAGCTATAATTAACTACAACAATGCTACAAGTTCTTACTCATGTACAATAAATAACAAATTGAACATTTTATGAGGAAGGTAAATATAACTGCAACAACATAGCGATAGTGTTTGGATGACAGCAAATTGATACTAACAGATGTGTACATGCACAAATTTAGTAATATAGAACTAATAGCACTAAGGCCATCCACTGTGTATGCCAAAACTGGTGTAAAGACAACTGTTGCTACATCTCGCACCGGTGCCCTGAACTGGCGAGCCAATGCAGCAGAAAAAAATCAGGGACCCGGACTCCGGAGCACCTAGTTGCTCTGATGCCCAGTTCCTTCGTGCCATAAAGATTTAGTATTTTACTGCTTGGCTGCTCGAATGTGTGGACCAAAGATGGCTGCACAAACTGCTGAAGCGGTGCCAAATAATTTTCTAATGGCACCGCTGATGAGATGGCAACAATTTTAGATACTAGGTACAAACTGTGACACTGTCTTAGGATGTGTTTGGTTGAAGGTGTGGTATGAATGGGTTGGGACCGTGACAGTGTCTGAATCACATCTAACAAATGATTTGTCACAACGAAAGAGGGTCTAACCTTCTCTGCACATGCCAGAAACTTCCTCCCACTGTCCACAGATTCAAACGCAACTAGCTTCACGCATGGAGATTGATGGTGAGAATGAGCAGATAGATCTTAAGCCACCCCGCTCCATTCGTTGCCACTGATGATCGTAGGGAGCTACAAGAGGAAGAAATGACTCAAATCGACCGCCGGGTAAAAACCTTCATTCCAAGTCATAGCCCGAGAGAGAGAAGAGAGGCATACCCGGGTGGTGAAGGAGTCGTCGTTGGAGGAGGAACCGCTGGAGAGGTCTTTGAAGAAGACCATGGCGACCCCGGCGGTAGGATGCGAGACGGTGAGAGCGAGGAAGCAAGCGGGGAAGCGGCTATAGCTTAGGAAGGAATGAAGGAAGAAAGAAAAAGGGGAAACATGACATGTGGTCGGGGAGAAAAGGGGGTGGGAAGGGGGAGGGGTAGATATTTTGGCGGTAGGCCAAAATTTTGGAAATGTGGAGGGAAACTTTGTGCGCGGTGCCGCTGGACACCATTCACTCTGAACGATTGTGTGCATTCCAAACGAATCTTCTGCTTTACGCGCATGGGATGAGTTTGATAATTCAAATTTTGGTGGAAATTTCCCCGGGTACGTCATTGAATAATTTAACATCGCTTGTTAATTTGGGCACACAAAAGAGCGTACAGCAGACAGATCACACTTACTAAATCAAGCAATTTTAGTAATTAAACAGATCCAGTTGACCTAAACATTGCTCTAACAAAAGACCAGCATTAAAAACAAAGCCTAAGTACGCATAATTTTAACAAATCCGCCGCCGCGCCGGCCTATGCATCGCCGGTGTGAGATCAGACGTCGATGACTTGTCCTAGCGACATACCGCCGTTGGTGAACTCCGCGTCTACCCTGCCGAAGTCGACCGCGTCCTCGTCCTCGTCCTCGGTGCCACCCTCAAGGTTGTAGTACTCATAGTAGTGGCTGCGCCAGAGCTCGCGTTTTACTCCACCGTTGATTACTCAACGGACAGACTCTTCTCTACCTCGACCTCGTCCACGCGCAACTCCTCCTCCCGGCGCTCCTCGATCTCCGCCGCCTCCTGCATCTCCAGCTCCCGCTCGGTGACCTCATAAGGAAGCAGGTGCTCCATGGCCGCCGCCGCCTTTTCGGACGTGGGTTGCATGCTGGATTCCAAGGTGGCTTGGAATATCTTGGCGCGGATGGCCTCGACCCGGGCCAGGGCGACATCGGCGACACAGACGGCAGTGATACGTCTCCGTCATATCTACTTTTTCAAACACTTTTGCCCTTGTTTTGGACTCTAACTTGCATAATTTGAATGGAACTAACCCGGACTGACGCTGTTTTCAGTAGAATTGCAATGGTATTATTTTTGTGCAGAAATAAAAGTTCTCGGAATGACCTGAAACTTCACGGAGATTATTTTTGGAAATAGTAAAAAATACTGGCGAAAGAATCAAGGCCAGGGGGCCCACACCCTGTCCACGAGGGTGGGGGCGCGCCTACCCCCCTGAGCGCGCCCCCTGCCTCGTGGGCCCCCTGGTGCTCCACCGACCTCAACTCCAACTCTATATATTCGTGTTCGGGGAGAAAAAAATCAGAGAGAAGGATTCATTGCGTTTTACAATACGGAGCCGCCGCCGAGCCCTAATCTCTCTCGGGAGGGCTGATCTGGAGTCCGTTCGGGGCTCCGGAGTGGGGAATCCGTCGCCATCGTCATCATCAACCATCCTCCATCACCAATTTCATGATGCTCACCGCCGTGCGTGAGTAATTCCATCGTAGGCTTGCTGGACGATGATGGGTTGGATGAGATTTATCATGTAATCGAGTTAGTTTTGTTCGGGTTTGATCCCTAGTATCCACTATGTTCTGAGATTGATGTTGCTATGAATTTGCTATGCTTAATGCTTGTCACTAGGGCCCGAGTGCCATGATTTCAGATCTGAACCTATTATGTTTTCATGAATATATGTGAGTTCTAGATCCTATCTTGCAAGTCAATAGTCACCTACTATGTGTTATAATCCGGCAACCCCGAAGTGACAATAATCGGGACCACTCCCGGTGATGACCGTAGTTTGAGGAGTTCATGTATTCACTATGTGTTAATGCTTTGGTTCGGTACTCTATTAAAAGGAGGACTTAATATCCCTTAGTTTCCAGTAGGACCCCGCTGCCACGGGAGGGTAGGACAAAAGATGTCAATCAAGTTCTTTCCCATAAGCATGTACGACTATATTCGGGATACATGCCTACATTACATTGATGAATTGGAGCTAGTTCTGTGTCACCCTATGTTCTAAATGTTGCATGAATAATCACATCCGGCATAATTCTCCATCACCGATCCAATGCCTACGAGGTTTTCACATATTATTCTTCGCTTATTTACTTTTCCGTTACTACTGTTACAAATGCTACAAAATACTCAACCCAAATTTATTGATTCGACACAAGGGGAGCCAAAGAATATGCTCAAGTATTAGCAGTTGAGTTGTCAATTCAACCACACCTGGATAACTTAATATCTGCAGCAAAGTATTTAGTAGCAAAGTAATATGATAGTAGTGGTAACGGCAACAATAGTAAAGGTAGCAAAAGTAATATTTTTGGTGTTTTGTAGTGATTGTAACAGTAGCAACGGAAAAGTAAATAAGCGAAGAACAATATGTGAAAAGCTCGTAGGCATTGGATCGATGATGGAGAATTATGCCGGATGCGGTTCATCATGTAACAATCATAACATAGGGTGACACAGAACTAGCTCCAATTCATCAATGTAATGTAGGCATGTATTCCGAATATAGTCATACGTGCTTACACTACAAAAAAAACACTTCCGTGATGATACGTGTTTGTCACAGTAGGTCGCGTTTTTTGTCATGCATGTACATCCATGACAAATTGATGACAGAATCAAGATAGTCATACCTGTGCTGTCGTAGAAGTGTTCCATGAGATTACAAAAATTATCATCACGGAAGTGTCCACTTCCATGACGATAAATCGCGCGTCACAGAAGTGCTTTCGTCAAGGGTGACCGACACGTGACATCCACCGTAACGGAATGCCGTTAAGCTATCGGGTTGGGTTTTGGATCCGATAACCCGTTAACAGCCCCAACCAATGGGGATTTTCCACGTGTAAAATCATCATTGGCTGGAGGAAACACGTGTCGGCTCATCGTTGGGACAGATGTCATCCACTCATTGGACAGAAGGCGCCTATGATATGTCGACACGTGGCACGGCCCAACAGAGGCCCATTCCTGTGAAAAGGCCGGTCCGTTTGACTTGGTCAAAGGTGGCGGGCCGGCCCATGGAAAGCCTGTTAGTGGCCTGTTCGCATATTGCCCATTTACGGCCCGCTAACCCTAGGCTCGTTACGCCCTATCCAAATTAGGCCCAGTAGCGTCATCTGGGCCATCCAATATGATTCCAACCCGTTTTCACTTCTGGCCCATGTATGGCCCTTGACGCCTTTCGGCCCATATGAGGCCCTATGTAACTCTTGGCCTATTAACGGCCCATGGTGAAACTGGCCCGTAATGAACAGTGTATCACTTTACACCCATTAACGGCCTGTGGTGAAACTGGCCCGTAATGAACTGTGTATCACTTTATACCCATTAACGGCCCGTTATTCCGTTGGGCCGTTTCCAGCCCATGTTATCTTTCGGCCTTCTCAGAGCCCATTTATTCTTGGGCTCATTTCCAGCATTCGTTTACTTACGCCCTGTTAGTGTCATTTTCTGCTTGTGGGCCAAATTCAGCCCGTGGTTACAGTCGGCCCGTTTGTGGTCCGTTAATACGTTGGGCCGTTTTCACAGCGTCATCAAATACGGCCTATTAATGATGGCCCGTTATGGTCGGCCCATGAACGGACGATTCCAACTCTAGCCCGTTTACGGCCATAATGCGGCCTGTTATTGGCCCATGTTTGGCCAATCGATCATACGACCCGTATAAGGCCCATTGATGATACGACCCGTAGAAGGCCCATTGTTTCTACGGCCCGTAGAAGGCCTACTGTCTCTATGGCCCGTAGAAGGCCCACTGTTTCTACGGCCCGTAGGAGGCCCAGTGTCACTACAGTAAATAATAGCCCATGGTTATTGTGGCCTAGTTTTAAAAAATAGGTTATTGCAGCCACTAGCAAACCGCGGAAAAAGAACTGCACTGACTACAAGCAAACAAATAAACAAGACAACAAGGAAATAAATAAGCAAGCAACTTATGCTAGGCTATCACGGCTATTACACATATTACATCCACTGGGCATCAAAGTTCGCCACCAGTGATCATAAAACGCAACGAAGAAGCAGATTACAAAAACTGGGCACCATTGCAGCGTAACAAAATAATACAGAACCGAGACCACTTCCAAGACAGTTCAAGAAAGGTTAGCCTTGTGGGGGAACTGCTGCGCAAGCTGCTGAGCAAGGCTGTGAGACCGGCCTAGCATGTCGGTCATAGCTTCCAGGTGTAGCTGTTTAGCGATGAGGTTCTCATTGGTGTTCTCCGCAATCTTTCTTAGAGATATGACTTAAAGTTGAAGTTGAGTTGCAGAATGCCTTTCTGCTAGAACTTGGGACTGAAGAAGTCGAACTGATTCAGACAACGAATTTTGTAAGCTTGTCTGACTGTTAGTCTCAAGTAACTTGAACACTGCATCAAGACAAGACTTTGGGGTTGTCTCGCTATCTTCAAGATGTTTTGCCTTCTTTGCTGCAATATATGTTGGGTTTGTCTCACAGCCTTCAGCAGACTTGTGCATGCCACAGGCATATCACCCTGAAACAAAGCAGAGAGATGACAGGTTTTGCACGTGTATAAACAAAGATGATAACTGTTCTGTCAATTCTATCCAATTTCAAGTTAGAAAATAAAGAGTAAGTTCAAAATATCAATAGCATAATTTGGCATTGTTCATAATGCGGGGAGCTTAACCACACTACTGGATTACCATGTCAACATAACAAGCATAGATGAAGGGCAAAGAAAATCATTGTATCTATTTTGGATAATGTGCATGGCATGTTGTTCATATCATCAGTCACATCAGTAAGATAAAACAGGAGATGACAAGGTGCAGACGTGGGCTGCTTCACCACACACTGGATTATAGATCCACAAAAACAAGCATACATATAGGGAGTATTAAGTAATGTGCATGGTATGAATAAGGAATTTGGTTTCACAAGTAAAACTTAGAACTTATGGTTCTTACGAACATGCATTTTGGTAGAAACAACAAACTAAACAGCAGTAAACGATAGGGAGTATGAGCAAATTAAACAGCAGTTGAGGATAAAGGCTTTAGAAGGACTGACTTACATTAACAGTTACCACCGGCTTTATAATGCCCTTCTCCATGTCAATGAAAGGATAACTCAAGAATTTCAGCACAGAATCTTCTTCATAAGCATTGCCTGTACTCTACATTTTGTAGAGAGTAATTATAGATATGATAATACTCGAAGGGATAGAGGATAATGAAGATAAGATGCAGATTGATGCTACATGATCAACTGCCAATCCCTGGAAGTACAAGCATTACAGGACAAAATGTACTGACAAGAGCAATGAGCTACACTTCTGCACTGGCATTGTCTGTGTATTCTACTTGTTGGTAAGATTAAATATAGATCTGATCTTTTTTAGTAAATGGTGGGCGAGGGAGATAAGATGCAGAATGCTACAAAATGAACCAATCCCTCTTCCCATAATACAAGAGTGTTTTGAACACTGGTGTACTGTACAAAACGTTCTTATATTATGGGACGGAGGGAGTAGCTGTTAATGTAAGTACAGTGATAGACCACGTTCAGTCCTTACAAGAGGACTGCAGAGGTAAACCTCTTCAAAAGCATTGGGTTGATTCTAAATTTATGTAAGAGTCCATACGGATCTTATAATGTCCACCAAATGGACGATTACGAGGCTAACATGTGCAGTGATGCTACATAATCAAACAGCTATGAAAGTAAGTATGGTCATACAGGGCAAGAGGTACTCACAAGAGCAATGCAGTGTGCAGTATAGTTGCGAGATTCTGTGGTCCCTTGACCAATGTGATATCATAGACAGTACCTTACGCTGCAGCCGAGACCAATGTGTAACAAGATTATTCCAGTCACCGTCGGATAAATGTAGCACCGGAGACTTTACAGAAATTTCGTTCAGAGGCTTGCCATCGAAGTGCGCTTGCCTCAGGTAGGAACGATACTTCATCAACGAGTGCTTGAAAAGGCAACCAACCCTTGCTTGTCATCACAATCCAGTTTGCTCCTCGCCTATTTCAAAGAATGAAATCTTGTGTCTTCTGTCAGCAGAAACATATGTAGTAATGACCATGAATAACATTAGTACATTACTTACGCGTAAGTTGCGGAGCAAGACTGGAAATTGTTCTGTGTCTGCGGTATAATCTTTCCATGAAGGAAAGATGCACACAAAGTTCCTGACAACAACATAAGCTTCGTCTTCTAAACTGGGAAGAAATGGAACAGGGGTCCTATTTGCTGCAATTGGGGCTTTCTCTGGTTCGAAAAGGGATTTTGCAACTGGATTTGGTGTACTCTTTGCTGGAATGGGGGTTTTGCGTCGTACAGCTGCTGCTATGTCAACTGGCATAATCATACTATTTGCTGCAGTTGGGGTCTGCTGAGTTGGGGCATCAGAAATGACCAGTGTAGTAGGGCTAGAGTCTGCTAGAGTTGGGGTATTTTGTGGGTCAGGTGATATTGCAACTACACCTAATGGGCTATTTGATTTATCAGGTGCCACTACCTTTTCCAAATACTTTGCTTGTGCTCCTCCACGATCAGCAATCGCCCTCTTCCTTTTGAACGTATGATACACAAGAACAACATTTGAATGGATAAATATGGTATGATGACAGATGGAATATGTACTGAAAATGGATAGGCAGAGCGTATTCACATACACGATGTGTAAACTAAGCTAATGGCAGTTCAACAAAGTAGAAGCAATGCAAAGCATCAGTTGCAAGATATGTGCGAGCAATGTAACCTTGGAAAGTTAGAGCAAGTACCTTGATGGGTGAATAAGATAGGGCATCTTCCTCTGACTCCTCCACTAGGGAGCTACATTGACTTAGGTCTCCCTCTAGCTCAGAATCACTGTTAGGATCATATTCTGAGCATGAATCTGTAGGTGGAGAGCGTTTGCATTGCATTGCATCCAGACTTGATTTCAGTCCCTTAATGCCAAGTTTGACAGCCATGGCATTGTTCTGCTTTATTCTTCTCATGCGCGCAAGCTCATAATCATTATGATGCTGTTCAGAATCTGAGATTCATGAAAACATAAAAAGTAGTCAGATTATCTATGGAATGCATTGCAGATTCAACTCGGAGAGTGTCTCCCTATAAACCCCTGCATATGCAAAGTTCACCTCCCCAACCATGCTGACCAGACCACACACAGAAATACAAACCCCTTATGTCTCTATAACAGGCAGGCACACATTTCAAAACTGAAGTAGGAACATTAGAATCATATGAAATTCATATTTGAAAAATAAACTAAGCAATTATGAGTGGCGTAATGTTTAGCTTCAAGGGTGGAGTGTTGGTAGAGCGACATAAACCAAGTAGGCAGATTGTATTCCATGTAAAAGATCGAAACCTATGTAAAAGCTGGAAATGACACTTTCTTTCTATACAATGCAGTGTTCATTACCCACACATGATGGAAGAGATCACATAGAGAAATACTATTCACTCATGTCTTGTGGTCCACCCTAAAAGAATATTGACAACAAATATGACAAGGCAAGCATAGATGTAGTGAGTCAATCATTTACTTGTGAGCTTACTAGGACAAGTATGCAGAATTGTAACTGCAGTAAGAGACCGTACAAAATCTGAATGAAGAAGTTTGTCTAGCACTTATTGTTTGCAACTAATCGACGTGAATAATTGGATATTATATCGAATGAGTAAGAAAGACAAGTAAAATTGTCAACAAACCTCGCTTGGAGTAGTAATCTGGGTCAATGTCACTATGACCAACAATCCAAAATGACTAGTTTCTATTCCGAGGGCCGGAATTTTGAAAACCCTATGAACTTTAGAGGTACTAAAGATTACCGAAATACATCTGAACCATTAAGTGTAGGTAGCACTGAGCACACAACAAACCCTAATGACAGTCCTGCCTAATGAGTGATGAATCAATTAGAAAATGGGTGATGAGGAGTGGCTGCTGAGTGTTGAGGACGTATCTCAGGATAAATCGGGTTGGCTTGGTGGGTGCTGCACGCCTGAGCCCTGAACGGACTGGGAAGGTAGGCACGGCGGCGCGCCCGGGCAGCGGTGACGCTGTTGGGCGAGCGGCTCCTGGCCTCTTGTTAGTCCGGCGTCTCCTCCTAGAGTCATGCCGTCCGGGGACAGCAACTCGCCGGCGAGGCAGGCGGCTGGGGGCGAGTAGAGATCGGAAGCGCGCAGCAGAACAGAGGGGAATCGGGGCCTGGGACGACCCAAAATCCTAGGGTGGGCTGGCCCACCATGGGCACCCTGTAGAGATACACACCCGAGCGGCGAACATGCATTTTCGAAACTAATTTAGGAACATTTAGCTGACCAATTAAACAACTCTATTTTAATAATATCAGATTTGTATTTCAACAACTAAGCTTGTTTAGCTTGATGGGTGGAGCAGTGTTATTATGACACGAAACACGTATTCTGATCGTATAGTGATCATAAAAGGGGGAAACTCTAAGCATATTTTTTTAGCAAAAGAGGGTTTCCCCTCCGATTTCTATTAAAGAAACCACCACGGAACCAACATGATCAATTAAACCCTAAGCATGATCAATTAAACCGTATTATGGCTGTGCCATGGCAGATTTGAAGCTGCAAACCGGAGAAATGATATTTAGCAGCCATTGTTTGCTTCAAACTAAGAACTAAATTCTAAGAGCTGAAAAGAAAGTAGAGTAACCAAGTTAAGATCTATTTTCTAGTTGAGATCAAAAAGTTGAGGAGATATGAAGTACCACCTCTCTTGCGGCGCCGTGTAGGCATCGGGGGTCCGATGGCTGTCGGTGGCATTGAAGCAGATCTGCGACGGCAGACGAGTGCATCGGGGGATAAGTCCCATTGCGGTGGAAGAGAAGGTCGTGTGAGCGGCCCCGGCAAAGAGGACGACGGCGCCGATGAAGCGAGAGGACGCGATGCAAGGCTATTGGTCCGTCGCCGTGGATGAGAAACGTCCATCTCTAGAAGTGGACGACGCAGTCTTGGTAGGTGCTCCGGCATGGTGGAGGACGGTGGCGATGGATGTGGTGGAGGACGGCGGCGTTGGATGGGGTGGCGGACGGAGGCTGGTGTGGGGATGGGGTGTTCTAGTGCGGACGCTGTATAAATGGGAAAATGGAGGGAGAGGTACGGGGAACCATGTTTTTTGGACGCGCCTGCCTGAAATATGGAAAAGTTACGAACTTAGCCCCCGTTTAAAATTTGGACGTCTTGTCGGTTGGGGATAGGACGGTAATCTCGCATCTCGCCAATATTTGCCCAGAGCGATTTCGGGCGAGGAGAGGGTGGTTGGCACCCATGGTGTATGAACGGGGCTGATAGGTAGGGCGGTTGTGTCACGTCTGAGTGAACTTACAAACCTGCCCCTATTGAAAATATTTGCCTACATCGATTTCGGCCGAGTCGAGTTTGTTTTGCCGCCCACCGTGTATGAATGGGGAATGGAGGGAGAAACAGAGGTCTTTCGGACGAGCTTGAACCAAATGAGTTTTGCCGCCCATGTTCGACGCCCACCGTGTCGGAATGGGCTCAGAGGCGGTCGTGTCACGTCTAATTGAAGTTACTAACCTACCCCTATTTAGAGCAGTGGAAATCGGGCCGATGGATTGTTCGTGTAATGGGTAGACAGTAATTTCCATCTCCCAAACACTTGGCTCGGGCAGCCGACGTGGGAGTGGACATTTTGCTGCTTCTTTCGAATTTTGGGACAATAAGCATCCACGTTTACCATGGCAACTAAATTCGAATCCATTTTGTATTCCTATATGAATCTTTATAAATCATTCTATGTGTTTTTATATATCTTCAAAAGGACGACAAAGATGTATTCCACTGTCATATATGAATATGGTTTACAAATGCCGATACTCAAATTCAGAAACTAAAATCCTGTTTAAGGTGAATTCGAATATTTGGAACACTTCTTGTCCAACTCAAATGTCACATGCAGCATAATGTGTACTCCCATTTAGTTATGTACACAAGAGATGTATCAAGATTCAAATACCGAGTCAATCAACCAAGAATGTACAGAACTAACATACATATAAACACTTATAGAGTATATGGATCAATAATATCAACTAACATACATAAGCCAGGCCGCTGTACTTTTGTTTGGCTACAACAGCATCCTTTTTTTTAGCCAGCATCTTGGCCCTTTCAAATGCGTGCCACCTATGGTCCATCTATACTACTACTATTGCTGAATGCACATTCAGCCCGATTGGCATATTTGTAGGTCTGGCACAGCAATCCAAATGAAATGTCTCCGAGTCTTATCAATTGATACACACTTGTGCTCAAATAAAATTACAAACCAAAAAAACAAAAAACAAACAATTATTAAATGATCTCTAAAACAAATGGTTTGATTGATTACATGAACAGACAACACAAAGGTTATTCAACTATGGAAAGAACATTTCACCTATGATTTACCAAGTAGGAATTTAATTTCCTTTTTTCCTTCAGGACCTTAACAATCTGGTCAGTCTCAGCTTGCTTCGTTTTGAAATCCACCAAATATTTAATGGTTGTCTTGAGTACTGCTTGTGATTGTGATGTTTGCTTCCTCAACATGTCAACTTCATCTCTAAGTGCAGAAGCAGAATCTCTTTCTACCACTAGTTTAGCCTCTAGAGCATTAGCAGTTGGCAATTCATAATGCACGATTGGGCCGGTGCCACTGCTGTGGGATGATGCAACGTCCATGGGGACCTCGCTCTTTGATCTTGGGCTAACCTGTTTTGCCATTAAAGTTCCGATTGGATTCAGAAAAGTTGAAGTTAGTAAAACATCTCATCTGGGAGTTATAACAGCAAACCAGTTAAACAAACAAGGAATTAAAGAGTTTCAATTGGATGCTGAAAAGTAGTTATTAACATCATTGTAACCCGCTGTTGCAGCAGCAAAGCAGTTAAACAAACAAGTAGATATTTAAGTTAAGGAAAACGGGTAATTCTTAACAGTAAGTATCAAACACATAGATAGGCGCAGTCTACAATATGATTAACAGGCTGTGCCATTATGTAATCAGTAGCAAACTAAATTAAGCCAAGCAACGTAATTGAACAATTTTGCAATAAGTGGCTAACTAAAATTCCGAGAAGCAGGTAACTGAACTTACGCTAGTTCTTTGTACAGGCACACTGCAACTTCTTTTTCGCTTACAAGGTTGTATGAAGGAGTCCATGGCATCAATTGCTTGGATACGCAGTCCCAATACTTCTTTCTTCCCACACTGCATGGGTAAGTCGAATGGTTAATCTGGTAAGATGGTGCGTCCTTGATATGTTATATGAGGACGTGTAGTCAGACTAGTTGTAGCCAAACACATCACACTGGCTTTTACTGTATATTTCATGTGATTACTTTTGGCATATCGAGATCTAAGCAATCTACAATAGGATGAAAAGACTGGCATCCTTCACATTATTGGCGAACTCAATTCATAGAAACAAGAAATTCAACCATTCTATGGGTAAATCAAAAGCGCCACTGGAATATTTTTCACTATCCAATCATACACGCAAAAAGGGGCGACGCCACCATAGGGGCTGGTATAGGCGGCCGCCTCAGGTGGCTGGAAAGTGTGCACCTAGTTTGAGTCGTCCAGGTTGGCCCATGCTAGTTTTGTTCGTCCCAACGCACGAGCGGGCAATGTAAAAAATGAAGAAAAATGTTTCAATTTGGATGGGCCAATAACATAAGTGCAAGGCAGGCCCTATAGCAGGCTCGCGGCTCAAACGAGCGCCTCCCATATCGATCGACAGCAGGAGAAATCCCAATTTCGCTCCAGCCTCCAGTCTGGTTCGCTCCTAACCTAGCCGCCGCTGGACAAACCGACACAACACTTCCTCGCGCCCTCGTTGGAGGGCGGTCGCCGGGCTTCAAGCGAACGGAAGGACAAGAAGATGATGATCCAACCCTGGGTGTAGCCTGCGTGAGAGGCAGCGCCGACAGCATGGGCATGGCATCGAGCTTGCGCAAACGGACAGTCGCAGCTTGCAAGAGTAGCATGCGCAACGAGCAGGTACATCACATGCCTGATTATATCTAATTCAACTCTTCAATTTCGGGCCAATAGTTAAACCTGACGGTGTTGTAAAACTGCTTGTATGTAGGGAATCTATGAGAAAATGAAACCAATTTCTACTTATTTTATAACTCCCCCAATCAATACTGAATCTGATGTATCTAATCAAGTTTCCGGTGCAAACATACAAGCTCATGTTGTTCTTGAGCCTGAAGTGTCTAATGAACAGACTGCTAATGAAGGATTTGATGCAAACATTTTACATGCTCCTGGTGATGAACATATAGTGTCTAATGAGGGATCTAATGCAAGCATTTTGCAAGCTCATTGAAGGATTTAGTGTCTAATGATGATCTACTATGTTGAGAGAGACAGAGATTTGCAGGCATTGATGACAAGCAAATTATAGTGCATTTTCATAGCTTGAGGAAACGTCGAGGCCATCTACCAGAAAGTCCCCGTATCATGACAACATAGCATAAATACTTTTCTAATCTGTTGTTTGAAACTATTGCCATACTTGTGCAGGATAGATATATTGATATGCAGTTTGCGCACTGGTTATACGTGCAATTACACTTCGATATTTTCAGCCAGAGAACGAATAATTCAAGCAGGTACAGACCACGTTGTAGTCCTTGTACACCATGTTGCATTTTGTGTTTTTTGGTGCTTGCATCATTTAGTGTTTATAATCTGAACTACTTTGGATCATTAGCTGGTTTTCAAAGTGCATGTAGCTTCACATTTCTCAAGTTATGTTGATTTCCGGAGTGCAAGTGCCTTCGTATTTTTTAAGTTAAATGTTCACCCCTGGTAACTTGAATTCGTGGATCAGCCACTGCACACAAATCATACACGAATGCCGGTACGAACTACATGAAATGCAGGGACTTACGCTAGCTCGTTGTACAGGCTCACTGCAGCTCTGCTTGCGCTTAGGATGTTCCATGTACAAGTCCATGTTACCACTTGCTTGGATGTGCGGGCCTTGTGCTCCTTGCATCCCCCTCTGCATTTTTGACACGGCGAATGGTTGATCAAATAACAGGAATCGACCTTGATGTTGTACCGGAGGACAGATACTTACAAGGTTATACGGGTGTGCATGATGTGTACCAGATCCCGTAGCGCTGTCATGCTTCGCTAAAAAATGGATTTGCTTGTTTCAGATGATATCTCCAGAAGAAATAAGAGTTAAAGTCAGAGTTTCATAGGCGTGTAAGCTAAGAGAGCAGTGAAAGGATATCCAAACATCGTCGGAACATTGCACAAGGGAGTGATGTGTGGATACCTAGTTCGGGCCGGCATTTGGGCATGCTCGCCTAGCTAGAGTGCGGGTCACTTCAGAGCCGTTGAGGGTGATGCGCTGGCTGGCCGTGCACGGATGCAGATGTTGAGTGGCAGCGGAGCGCTACGATACGGTGGACGAGACCGTTGGTGAAGCCCCAACGGCCTCGGAGGCGGAGGTGCGACGATGTGCTTGGTGAAGTAGCCCCGGTGAGCTGGGAGACGGTGTCGGTGAAGCGCACCTGATGCGGTGGAACTCGGCGTCTGTGAGGCACGTCGGTTGCGGCGGCCGACGTTGTCGGTGGACCACCCGGTGCGGTGGACGAGGGCGTAGATGAGGTAGCTCCGGTGCGGTGGTGAAGCGCGACCGTCGTCTTCGTCGTCGTCGTCCGGCACAGAGGTGGGGAACGGTGGGGAAAGAGACGAGACGAGGGGCGATTCGAGGGTTGGCGGCGAATTAGGGATTTGAGCAATCTGGACGCGGAAGGGGACGGTGGAGAAGAGAGATTTTGCAGGGTTGGAATTGGGGCCGCCAAATATTTCAATCTGAAACGTGGAAGCGCGAACTTATATTGTCGTCGTCCTTTTTGGGGGCGGGGGTGGGTGGCTGGGTGCTACGCGTCCGTCCGACACACGCGACCACCCCGACAGGACTATGCTTCGGTGCCTTAAGGCACCTGCCTTTGTGTCCATGACATGTGCGCCCAACAGGTGGGTGGCCCACATGTCAGTGACCCAAAGGCAGTTGCCTGTAAGCCACCGAAGCAGCGTCCACCCCGACACGACCCTGGTCTGCCTGGTGCGCCTACATTTGAGAATGCAAACGAATCTTCTTTCATTTGCAAACGAATCTGTATGTATTACCATGCCCGTGTTTTCCTTGCAATAATTAGTCATTCGAAACGAGATACTCCATCCGTTCACTTTTGTAAGTCGTTTCAGACAACTTAAAATGAACTGTTTTGCACATTGTCTGAAATGTCTTCAAGGTCTTATAAAAGTGAACAGAGGGAGTACTATAAATTAATTAATGAGGAGTTATTTGAAAAAAAATCGAAACGGTACCCACGCTAACGTGGATTAGAGTGTGTGTCACATAATTAGTTATTTGAATTAGAGTGTGTGTCACGTAGTTAGTTATTTGAATTAGAGTGTGTGTCACGTAGCGATCTCCAATTCTAACGTGGATTTCGCATTTCACTGTATCCACGCTACTTTTTTAATACAAATTCATATGTATATGATGAACACCATGGTAGTGAGAAAACTTTTGGATGGATTCAAACATATGACCTACAAAATAGCACAACAAACTGAGTCAATGTCAACTTTTCGAAACTTAGTATGGCACGAATTCGAAATAATTACCCGTATGCCTGGTCCTCGGTTCAAATCTTACAATGTACACCGAATTGAAACATCGATATTAAGTCTCGTACTATGTACATTCAAATGTTGTTTTTAGCCCCCCCCCCCCCGCACAAACGCTACATACTTCCTGTATCGGTCAATCTTCCTCTCCTAACCACCTTAGGAAGCTATCGGTTTCCAACACACGTTCATTCTTTCTCTCCATGTTTCGATCTCTAAGTCTCTCAACTACACAACCCCTTTTTCCACTCTGTTACCAAATGTATTTACCTCACACACCCGCCATTGCACCCCATGCCGAGCTCTCTCTCTCTCCCCCTCTCCCTCTCACCCTCTCGCGCTAAATACATGCATTGCCTATCTAGCCCCCCCAACCTCTCGTGCGCACGCACGCACGTTGTATATCTAGGTCACTCCCTCGAGACTGTCTCACTCTTTCTTCCGCACGGCGGGCCACACTCGCTCAATCTCGCTCTCTTTATCTGAGTCTCGTTTAACCTCGTTTTCTTTCACACACAAATGATATATCTCCCTGTTCGGGCCTCGATCGACACACTCTATACTCTCTCACGCAGATTGTCTATCTAGGTCAGTCCATCCAAGCCGCCGCCACTCTTTCGACCTCATGGTGGGCCACGCTCACTCAATCTCTCTCTCTCTCTCTCTCTCCGTATGTCTCGATTGACCTCGCTCTTTCTCGGACAAAAACGATATATCACCATGTTTGAGCCCAATTCGACCTATTCACATTGTATACTCTCTCACGCACATCGTCTATCTAGGTCACTCTCTCCAACCCGTCTCACTCTTTCGATCGCACGGCGACCCTATGTGATCGGTTGACCTTGCTTCCTCCCACGCACAAAATATATCTACACGTCTGTGACTGGATCATCTCTCAAGCTCTATCTTACAGCCCTCACCCTTGCCAAAAAGCTCAATCGGACAATATCTCTCCAGAGCATATATATTTGTTCAATGAATGTCGGACCACACTCACTTTGTCTCTCTATCTATATGTCTCTCGATTGACCTCGCTTTCTCACACCGTATCTTCCACGCGTTGAAGCTACTACCTCTCCATCCCTCGCAAAGCCGGAGCTATTTACATTGCGAGGGGCACTCCAACCTTGGATTAATTTGTGTAGGCATTTATTCCGGTCGGTTTAGATTATATTTTCGTAGCATTCGGCCCACAACTACTCCAAACACCGTTGCAACCCACGCAACTCCCCTAGTTGATTTCCCTCTGGCTCGGTCATCGCTCTCTCGCACGTCCTTTCTCGCCTTCAACGTCGCACCATGGTATTATTGAAAAAACTATGTTGTTCTCTTTAATTATTATAAATAAGCTACAAAACTACACACCGATAGTCCACTTGGAATGGAACAAATTTCGACCCACAAATTAAAGTGCTACAAACTACACACCGAGGGGCCCACATGTCATGAAACAAATTTGGACCCATATACAAATTAAAAAATAAAGGACGAGGATCGAACATGCGACCGGGCCTTCAAGCCGCACGTCAATAGGCAACATACGTAGAATAGCAATGTTTGTTGTACCCCCTTTGTTCACATAATGTTTTTATATTACCACAGCCTAATTAATGGATAACATGTAATATTATTTTTAGTACTATTCGCCTTCACTTACTGGTGGGTTCCATGTGTGCTCTCTCTCTCTCCTCCCCTTCTGCGTTTAGACGCACGGGCAAACAGGAAGAACTCGCGGGCGATGTTGCCGTTGACCATATCTGGACGCGTTCACAAGTCACGGCACCAGTTTCACGTACTAGCAGCACTAGTCAGTGTGTACGTGCAATGCACGTTAATTTGGAAGTATATTAAGTGCATGCGGATATTAACTACTAGGATATTATTTGCGTGTTGTCATGTGATTAGCACTATTTTTGGCATGAAATTAACTGCACGCTAAACGTGTTGAGCGCTCGACATTGAAGCAGTCTAGGTCGTTGGATGACAAGGAATACATGTGGCTTGATGACGTTTTATATTTAATTTGATACGGCTCTAGCAGAACATTCAATCGATCAAACCATACATTTCGTTCAGTCTGACTCCGACTTTAAATTATACGACGATCGATATAAAATAAACGGAAATGATAAACGTTCGGATTTTAAGCATGGCAATCCGAACGTTTTTCATGGCAAATTTAGATTACGCGGCGGCGGCGGGGGCGTCTCGCGGTGGGAAGCGGCTCCTCTGCCGTGCTCTGTGTGTCGTCGGGCCACTGACCGACGGCGACGGCGGCGTCTTGCGCCGTTGTTGGCGTACTCCTGGACGTTGGCCTAGCTTCAAGGAAGGCCAAAATGTTCTGGACTTCGGAGCGAGTCAACTGGCGGGAGGAGGCGACTGGCGTTGGTGCAAGGAAGCGGTCGACGGCGGCCATCCATGCCGCTGAGGGGGGCACTGGCACCCGCGCGGGGACAGGCGCTGTCAACGGCGCGGCGGAGACATTCGTGTGCACGGGCACCGGCACGGGCGCGCACGTCAGTGCACGCGCAGGCGCATGCGCTGGCAGGTGCACGGGCACCGGCACGGGCGTGCGCGTCAGTGCACGCGCAGGCGCATGCGCTGGCAGGTGCACGGGCGCGTGAAAGTCGGCGGGGACCTCGTGGAACCCCGTGGGATCAAGCTCGGCGACAATGTGCGGCTCCCAGCCCATCAATGCCACGGGGATGGGCGCTGGCGCAGTCGGGGCGACGGGAGCCGGAACGGGAGCGGGGACAGGCGCGGCGTCTTCCCGCAAGGCCAGTTCAAGCTCGTCCCAAAGCGCCTTATGTTCTTGAGACTCCGGCTGGGTGTCTTCCTCAGGAAACTGGAACACTAAGGGCAGACCATCGTGATGCGGCATGGCGTACGTTTAGGTCAGGCTAGTTGGAGGTAGACGACAGGAGAATCGGAGAGGAAGAGAGAGGATTGTAGCGATACCGGGTAGTGCGGGGTTGATTTTAAACTGCGGCGCCGGCGACATTAAAAGTGGGAGCAGTTGGGACGACGGTGGGCGGCGGAGCCTGGTCAAAGGGCTCGCCTCCCGGTGAGCCTGCACAGCGGTCTGCTCGCACGCCTCCCTGACAGCCGGCGCAGCGGTCTGCTCGCACGCCTCCCGTCGACTCACACGCTTGCTCGGACGGCACCTGCCGATGAGAAGCGGGGACTCGTGGCGGCACGTAAACGCCCACGGTTTCAATAGTGAAAGCGTTCGCCTTAACGTGACAGGTCTTTGTTCCAAAATACCTTGGCTCTTCATTTGTGCAACTTGTCATAAGCAGCTTGTCTCAAATTGAAGAAAAAACTTACGAAGTAATATTTGTGCCATATCACGTGACCATGCTTAGTTTCAAGAATTTATGCTCACTTTTGGATTTTCTGAAATTTAAGATCCAGGATTCGAAACAATATCATAACCTGCATCATGCAATAAATTTTCAAGCCGTACATCTGTCCTGTTGTATTTCTTAAGAAAGGATTTGGTCAAACATTTTGCTTAGTTAGACTTCAGACAAGTTATATATGCAGAGTAAAAGGATAATCCCTCCGTACCAGTGCATTGCCTGATATATTAACTCAAGTACTAGGCACGAACAAACGGGCTCAATTCTGTGCTCATCCTGGTGTAGTAGTAGTAGTACTAGGCAATGCAGTTGACGGGTGACCTTGACGAGCGGCGACCGAGGGAATTGAACCGTGCTCGGCACGGTAGGTAACGTTGTCTAGTTACTAAAGCATCCCTCCGTTGTTCATCGGTAGTCATTATGGACCGGGGACATGAGGGGAATTTCCTAGGGCTGGAATTCTGGCCGCCAGATATTTCGACTTGAAACGCTGAGGCTCGACTGGTTGGGGTTGCCTAATGTGCGTACCACGCACGCCACCGAAGGACACGAGCCCGGTTTTTTTAGGATCAACACGAGCCAAGGTCTGGCTGGTACGCCGTTGGGTCCTACCATTCGAGAATACGAAAGGAACCTTTTAAATTGCCGAACGAATCTATGTGTATTACAATACCCGTATTTTCCTTGCAAATACTAATCTCAACGTGGTAATTGATTTATGACGAGTTGTTGAATTAGAGTGAGTTTGTGATATAGTGATCTCAACGTGGATTTCACATTTCATGGTATCCCTAGTAAGTTTTCCAATGCAAATTCAAATTTAAAAGATGAACAATATGGAGGTGAGAAAACTTTGTATGT
This sequence comes from Triticum aestivum, assembly GCF_018294505.1. Classification (NCBI taxonomy): domain Eukaryota; kingdom Viridiplantae; phylum Streptophyta; class Magnoliopsida; order Poales; family Poaceae; genus Triticum; species Triticum aestivum. Next base: position 402,270,191 of record NC_057811.1, on the reverse strand, counting down.
ATCAAGCATATGACCACACACACACACACAGAGACACACACGCACGAACACAACAACAATCCAATAAGTATAGTGCATCTATTTTTCCAAACCATGCATGTATGACACGAATTCAAAAATACTCCTTCTATTCCTAAATATTAGTCTTTTAGAGAGTTCAACAAGTGACTACATACGGAGCAAAATGAGTGAATCTAGACTCTAAAATATGTCTATATACATCCGTATGTGCCAGTCCATTTGAAGCCTCTAAAAAGACTAATATTTAGGAACGAAGGGAGTAAAATGTAAGACATCCATGGTCCTCAGTTCAATATTTAAAATGAACATGAAACTGAAACATGAATATTAAGTCTAGTACTACAGTACATGCAAATGTTGTGTTTAGGCGGAGCTATGATTGTCGGGGGTCAACCCCTCGACCTTAGATAAAATTGTGGAGCTCTGTTTAGGGTTGTTTAGATTATATTTGTCCCCACCCTCCCAACCACCGATTGGTTGTGCACCCCCACCCCTCCTCCCCGGGAGAATATCATGTGCCCCCATACCTTAGATGCTATATGCCGATACGAGTTGCTTGGAGCTTGTAGATCTGAGATATAGCAGCTCACATGATGTGTCTTAATATTTTTGCAGGAAACCTTGATGAGTTTGAGAATTGCACACAATTTGTACAAAAACTACTTAGATGCCCTTTGATCCCATATCCAACGACCTCGAAGCTCGTATCACCGTAGCATCTAAGATGAAGGAGGACATCATATTCTCCTGTATGTAAGAATATCATGTGCTACCACACCTTAGATGCTTTGGTGATACAAGCTCTTCGGAGGCGTTGGATTTGTGACCCAACACCTCCTCGGTGGTTCGAATGGTTTTTTGCAGAAAAGCCCCAAAAGAGTTCGGCCACTGCTTACAAGCACAAAGACTGCTCAGATGCCATTGGATCTCAGATCAAACGACCTCCAAGCTCGTATCACCGTAGCATCCAAGCTGCGATAGCACCTTATGTTTTCTCGCACGGGAGAGTATGAGGTGCTCCCGCACCGTAGATTCTATGGTGATACGAGTTCACTGAGATCTAACGGCCCACAGTAGGAGGTTTGAATGTTTTTGCAATATACGGCTGATAGAGTTTGGGAAATGCGCAGAAAGTACAAGTACTACGCATGTGCCATCTGATCACTGATCATACGACCTAGATGCTCATATCACCGTAGCGGGTAATTAAGCTACGGGGAGCACCTAATATGAGCACCGGGGAGCCGTTGGATCGAAGATGCAGCGGCACACACGAGGCCTGAATGTTTTATTTGCAAAAAAACCTTTGGAGAGTTTGGAAATTGCGCATAATTACAAAGACTACTCCCAAGCCATTGGATCTCACTTCCAACGGTGTAAAAACTCGTATCACCATAGTATCTAAGCTGCGGGGTGGATGTGATATTCTATGCCGCTGTCATTTTTGTTCGTAAACTTGCAAAATACGTGTAACTCGTGCCGTTACTTGTCTAACCGCGCAAAGTGTTTGTTCAAAAAAACCATCCTACACTGAAATATCGGAACAACACACGGGGGTCCCACTTGTCATTAATCAAATTTGGACCTAAAACTAACAAATCTGAAAGACGAGATTCGAACTGGCAACCTGGACTACAAAGCGTAAGTCGATAGCCTGAAAAAACGAACGGTTGTTGGCTTTGTCCCATAACTTGATTTTATACAGTACTTGCGTTGAGTAGAGTAGAGGGAGTGCCTCGTCAACACGTGCATGACCGTTGTCTCACTTACTGGTGGGTCCCAGGTCTGCGATCTCAATCTCTCTTCTCTCCATCGTCTAACCTTTGCACGGGCACACACGAAGAGCGGCGCTAGCTTGCCGTGGTGTTATTACAACTAAAAAAAGCTTGGAAAATAGAAGAATCGCCTAGAACAAGAGACGTTGTGGCTGGTCGAGACGGAGCTAACCACATCTATCCTCCGTGCCACGTTTGCATGATGAAGCTGTGTGGCTAGTGGGGTGTTTTCGACCGACTGGCTGGGTCCCGAGGTCGAACCATAGGTACTACGTCTGATACAGTATATTTTTACACGCACATTTTTCCTCCGTGCCGAGACGTGGCACACCCTACCGCGCGGTTTCGGGGTCCTCCCGGGTGGTGCACGCATATATTCTTCCTGACGTGGGACGCCCTACCGCGCGTTTTCTGGGTCCTCCTCGGTCGTAGCGCCGAAGCAAGTAAATGAGTCGTCAAATCACGAAAGACCACCTTTCCCGCCGAGTACATCAGTGAAGCACGGTGGCTAGCTAGTTGGGCTAGTTCGACCGATTAGCTAGGCCGCCGCCACATTTGTTTTTTCACCCCTTTTTTATCTACTTGCCGGCAGGTAAATTTAAATATCCACCGCGGCGTTGCTCTGGTGTTTGGGTGCGGCAGGATTTTTAATTTTTTGATTGACGGGAGCAGGCGCGGCAGGATTTTTAATTTTTTGATTGACGGGAGCAGGCGCGGCAGCAATTAGTCACGATGACTCCGCCTGTAAAAACCCACTGCTCCCTGATGTGAGAAGTCGTCGACTGGTGTTTTACCGTGGTGAAAACCAAAAGATTCCCCGCTCCCTCCGCCTTCCCGTAGATTGCATTGCCTTTCAGCCGTTTCGCCCCCTTTGCTTCCTCTCCCCATTGCTTCTACCTGGTGCCATGGCGGCGCAGCAGATCACGGAGTCCGAGGTGAGGCGCCTGACACAGGAGCTCCATGCCAAGGATGCGGAGCTCAGGGCCAAGGACGTGGAGCTCCGTGAGCTCAAGGAGGAGAGGAGTGCCATGCTCCTCCGTTATGTGCGGGAGTTCACGGAGCTTCAAAAGCGGCAGGCGTCCACCACAAAGATGCTCGAGGCGTCGGCGGCGTTGCTGCAGAAAGCGGGAGATACGATAGGCCGTCAGGGGAGCCGGCTGGAGCGCGAGCGGGCCGATCGTGACGAGGTCCAGGATCGCCTCAGCCACTTGGTGAACCAAGTTGCCACGCACGTGTTGCGGCTGCGCGATGCCTACCGTCGTGCCAGCGCGACGATGCCGGCCGTCGGGCTAAACCCGTTCGACCACCCGGTCGACTTCAACGAGCTGCGGCTTCCTGACCTGGTCTCCTTCTTCACCTATATCTCCGAGGAGCTGAGCCGTCTCCGCGCGATGGTGGGGGCTGAGCTGGACAAGGAGGGGTTGCGGGCTGCCGTCGCCGTTGCCGGGCGAATCCTTTCAGGGCTCCGTCACCGGAATCCATTCGTGCCATTGGACGCCGTCTTTGACGAGCTGGCTCCCGTCGACCGGGAGCGGGCTCTGCGGGCGGTTGCACCCTGCATCACCAACGTCGTGCGCCTCGAGAAGCAGAGGGACTTCGGTGGTGTTTAGGCGCCCTCTGCATGGGCATGTCCATGTCTCGGCGCAACATGACCGTTGGATCAAACTCAGACGGTGCAGATCAGTCACTGTAGCACAAAGCGTGTGGGTGTGTTTGGTTGCATTCTCATCTCAATATAGTTGTTTCCTCTTCGTGTATTTTTGTCAACCTACTAGTGTGGACTCATGCACCCTTCATGCACTCTGCCAAACACCCAAAAGTGGGTCGAGAAGGGAACTTTTGCTCCCATCCCGTGCACCCTTCATACACCCTGCCTAACACTATTCGTGCTTCATATGGTTCATGTTTCGTGGAGTACTGTAGCACCGTACTCTCCGTGCGCTGTGGACCTAGTTCTGTTAACATTGATCTCACCGTTCATTCTCGACCGGACAGTCGAAAAAGCGGTACTATGTTACATATAGGAGTAGTTGACATGCGCACAACATCATTTGTTATCGTCATATCTTACTACACTAGCAACAAGATTGTGTAGTACTGACGTATGAACCACTGCACATGCCTAGTAGTAGGAGCACTGTGTATGTTCAAGTGGCTGCCGTGTTTCGCACTCCTCCGTCGTAAGAGTGGAAACGCTTGCTGTAATCATTTTTTTCTTCAGAAAAACAGTGGACACGCTCTACCGTGCGGATCCTCCTCCAGCCATGCACTAAATTACTCACTTTCGCCGACGTGTGGGACAGCCAGCACCTGGGTCCACCAGCCATGCACTAAATTACTCCGTAGTAGAGTGACGGTAGACTACCCCGATCGAACCGCCGCAGTAATGCCCAATGAGCCGTCAAATCACAAAACCCCCTCCTTTCCAGCAGTAAGTTGGACGGACGAAGCAACCATCATTTCACTCTTCTCTCTCAGCTTCCTCTCTTGAAGAAAACCCCCACTCGCTTCGCTTCTCCCTCATCTCGTTCCTCCTTTCACTCTTCTCTCTCAGCTTCCTCTCTTGGATGGACGCCGGAGCACCGGCCGACGTGATGTCTATGGCTCTGGCCAAAACCGTCGAGGCTCATGGTACGAAGAAGCGCAAGCACCCCGCCGAGACTACCGCAGACAAGCTCAAAGCCATCGCCCTGTCCAAGCCCCCCTCTCCGGGATCCCTCATTAAGCAAGTCCAGGTAATGTCTCTTGTTGACGATCTTTTTCTCGATCTTGATCGTGTTTTTTCATCTAACACGCAGTACTAGTACTGGTAGTACAACTTTCTGGGTGATCTTGCATGTGATTTTAGTGTGCCAAATGACGGTTCTAAATTCCTCTTTTGACCAAAACATGCGAGAGGTTGACACTGATTTCTTATAGATTACTTTCAACTACTCCCTCTGTCCCAAATTTCTTGTCTTAGATTTGTCTAGATACGGATGTATCTAATACTAAAATGTGACTTGATACATCCGTATCTAGACAAATCTAAGACAAGAATTTTGGGACGGAGGGAGTACTTTATGAACATCAATGCTACCTTTTAAGAGGGTATATTTGCCTCAGTAACTTGTGTTATGGATATTGCATGTAATCCCTCTGCTCTCATGCCTTTGAAGACATGTTCTAGTGTCTTTGTTCACTCATTTCTGTGCGTATATGTAGTCATATATGGAGTATAATATCGAAAATCATCTTATATTTCTGAACGGAGGTAGTAATAAAATATGGTTTCTGTTTGAATTAGAACCAGGTCCGCGGTGGAGATGAAGTTCTCAAAGTCATGCCGTGTGAACTGGAAGACCTGATGATGAGTTCTACTGCTGAACTATCCAGCTGTTGTGTCCTTGTCGCCACGTGTCCTGAACTAGTGTTTTCCTGTAGCATTGTTGTCAGGCGTGTTCTCGAGGCTGTACTTGACCACAACAATTTCCTGGCTGTGCCTTCGATTACGAAGGGTGTGGTTCTTGTAAAGCTTCCCAACAAATCTGATGCGGCCTGTCTTCATCATCATGTTTATGAGTGGAAAGACCACTCTGTTAGGTTCTCCAAGGTTGACAAGATGGTGATGGTGCATGTAGACATCTCACACGAAGTCCATGGCCTAGTCAGTTATGCGGGGTTCATCCCGTAGGTCGGTGGCAAGAAATAGTCTGCAGAGTTTAGTTAGTGCAACTTTGCTTGTCTGTAGTAAGTACTATTGTTCAGTACTTGATTTGTGTTTGTGAACCCTGTATTGTTTATTAGTACTGCCGCTTTTGGTGTGTGAACGGTCTATGTTAATGTCTGTCCACTCAATTCAGTCTGTATATTTTGAAGTATCCAGATCATATTTTTTGTGAGGACGGTTTATCAATTATGGTTACACTCCAATATCTGTATGCATTGCAGGGTTTATCGCACCCACCAGGATTTCCAGTCCCATGGATGTTCGGTCCATACGATTTGTCACGACCTTTGGACTGTCCTGCTTGTGGGAGTAGGCGGGGCCCCTGCATGCCACGCGTAGTTGGACGATCAATCTTCTGTTTAGTACTTCAACATAGTGATTTCCTGGTAAGGATTCACTCGTGTCACATCAAGTAAATCTTATTGATTTACTGTCTAAATCTTATTGATTTAATGTCATGTTTTCTTTCTTTTCCTGCAATTTTACGATGCAGGTTTTGCCATGTGACATTCATCACAGAATAAACCGTTTGGTTTGCTCTACGATGGCTATTTTTGCAGGTTTCACTTCTTATGTCGTGTCAGTAACGAAGGCACTGTCCATCACTTATATTACTGGAAAAAATTGGATCAGTCTGTTGTCTGAGTACAAGCTGAATCCCTATGATGAACTGCAGTTTGGTTTAACAAAAACGCCACAATTAGTCCTTCTCGCGTTTAAAAGAAATGAAGAAAAAAACTGGATCACGGTCACGGATCCTAGTCAAGTTAGAAAGCTGATCATAGCAGACCAGACACGATCGCCGCTGTCTCGCACAGATCGAGCACCGGCAGTTGCTCTAGCACTGACAGCGGCAGCAGCTCAGTCTGATCCAGCTGAGGATTGGGCACCGACCGCGTCAGCGGATCAGTCTGATCTACCGGAGGATCGGGCATCGACACCGGCACCTGCTCCGACACCGGCACCAGCTCTACAAGGAGCACCATCTCCGGCAGCAGCAGCGGCTTCGGCACCTGCACCAACACTTGCACTTGCATCTGCTCCGGCCCGTGCAGTTGCACCGGCAACAGACTGGGCTGCAGTTCGCACTTCATATACCAAAGTCCTTACAAAAACCGACATGTCCACCTTCTTGGTAAGCATTGGCCGCCCAAGTGCTTCGTTCTTTTTTCTTTCCATGTTGTTTCACATGATTCACTGTGTTGATCTAACTGTTTGGGTATGTCTTCTTGTTTGCAAACAGAGAATTCCTAGAGCAACGAGGGAGTCGTTCAACAATCCGGGCGACCGCGGCCAAGTTTCTCTTACCATGCGCAGCCTTGGTGTGAATGAACCTGCTCAATATACCGTAAGTACAAAGGATGGTCGCATGATGATTGATGCTAAAGGATGGTCAAGGTTCAAATCTAAATCATATCTTGCGGTAGGGGATGATGTCAAAATCGAACTTTCTCGGCAAGGAGAGCTGGTCCAAATCAACTTTGAAATTCTTCAGTAGCAGCACGCAACTGCCGAACTGATCTATCCTCCGAGAGATTTTGATGTAATAATCTGGCATGGTGAAACAAGTGTCCTGTGTGTATAAGTAGTACGACAGTATTATTTATCACATGGTATATCGTTGATAGAATTGCAACTCTGATTGCTGGTTAGGAACTGTCGTTCGATTTCATTCCAACAGCTGCCGTGCTTTATTCAATTTTGTGTATTCGCCTTGCGACAGCATCTAAAACCAGCGCCGTACCGATCGCTTGCAATATGAAAAGCGCTGAGGTAGAACACATGGGCCCCCAAACATGCAGGGTCGGCCTGCGGCCCAAAGTCCAGAACCGTGAGCCTATCTGAGTATTATATTCTCAGCTGAACCCCCATAAAAAAAGCTGAACCCCCATAATGCCCGTGCGTTGCAGAGGGAGTATATTTCTCGGCAAGGTGAGCCTGTGATATAAAAGATTTGTATATTTCTTTACAGAGGGAGTATCTCTCTGTCAAAAAATATATTTATGTGTAACTAGTTACTCCTGTCTTTCTACTTCCTTTCGCTGATATGTGGGGCAACCGGCAACGGGGTCCACGTGCCATATGCACAAATTAGAGTGCACAACTTCACGGTAGACACACCCCGGTCGTAGCGCCGCAGTAATGCCCAATGAGCCGTCAAATCACAACCCCCCTTTCCAGCTTTAGCAGTAAGCTGGACGGACGAAGCGGCAATATTTCACTGGGCCTGAATCCCCTTCTCCCTCGTCTGCTTGTTCAGAGAAAACCCCCTCTCGGCGATTGCATAGGGTTTTCTCATGGAGAACCAGGTACGAATTCTTCATCCATCCCCGATAAATCCAAGTCCCTTGGTCGCAGGTAATCCTAGGATGGCAGCCGCCGCCGTTGATGCATTTTTCTTCCTACTGAATCTAGTGTGTTTCATTTGCAGTGCCCAAAGTGCGAGTACCCTACAGGTTTCTGCGCCCTCGGCGAGACGCCACACTTGTTCCTTCTCATCCTAACACAGCATTTTGAAACGCGCACAGTATGTTCCTAGAATCCTCTTTTCTATCCGGGAGGGTGGGGTTTTTTTGAACATGCTGTGTTCTCATATTATTTTTCCTGCAGTGTATTATTTGCTCTGCCAGAACACATGTACTCAAGATGCTCGGCCTTGCCATAACTGAATACACTAGTTTAATGGTCACAGTGAAGACAAGCCATGGATATAAGTTCCGAGTTGGGTTCATGAACCAAGAAGATCGCTGCTTTTTTATGGCCGAACTTGGATAAACTTTCTCAAGTGTTACGGACTGAAAGTTGGCGCACGAATGTTGATGGAAATAGCAGAACCTGGTCTCATCTTCACTGCGATCTTCCACCCCGACGTCGTTCCAATTGTTCATCCATGTTAGTTTTGTATCTGGTTCTTGCTTGTTGCCTCGATTACTTCTTAATCCACCTATTCTGTCTAACTAATCACAATTTAACTTTAGAAGTAGCAACGAATCTCTCACGAAGATGCTACTTCTAACTAATATTTTCTTATAATTGGTGGCACGTGTAGGTTTTTTCAGAGTTAAGCAGTCTGCTCGTTTGTTACTCTGTAATAACTCGGCTGTTACTAATGGCACTGAAGTTGACTGGATCGACATCCACAAGTTCCTACACTTTATTGATCGTCTTGAGGTCCTTGTGGGGCGTTTCAATGGTGGAAGGCCACGTGGGATATGTGTGCCACTGCTGCACTCGTTGAACAGGTCCAACTGTGTCGAGAAACTTATGGTACGAGCTGTTTTCTGTTATATATGTTGTTCATAAACTATTGCTTATACACAGTTTTACAGCTGTGATCTTCTTGAAACAGGAACTGCCGAGTTCTATTGTTCCTATACAGATGCCTGACCATGGTCGGGTCAGACTTGCGCTTGGTCACAACATGATGTTTATGTCGACCTACTCAATTCCCCTTGGAGGTGAAAAGATACTTATTCATGGGTGGTCTCAAATAATGAAGGCCCGTCCATCTTGGAGAATAGGACAGAAGATTATGTTCATGCTTTTCCATGGCTCTAAAGCGAATATCCTGTTTATTGACCACGTTGCGAGATGAAGCCGCTTTCAGAAGGTTGTGGATGCGCGGGGTGGCGCCTGGGCCTTGTCCTGGGGCTTGGCGGCCTCACCCTTGGTTAACTGTAGGCAAAGTAGCACTGTTCGAGGCGTGCTTTGTACGGTTGAACCTGTATAAGTACTCATACTGCTTTCAGCTTTGGTTGTTAAGTGCCCCTGCTGGTTTCAGTTAAGGTTGTTAAGTACTCCTGCTGCTTTTACAGTCTGTCGTGTTTCTTCAGTCCTGTCTTCCTCCAGCCGCCAAAACCAAACCAGCGCCGGCGGGGCCGCCTGCTTCCGCCTCCCACGGCTGGCTGCGCCTCAGCGCACGCATCGCCGCCCCACCGTCTCCTAAATCGTTAACGCCGACGTCCTCCGCGCGCTTTGGTGCGCTCGCCGCGGCGCCGCCCTCTCGCGTTGTCAACATGGTCAACAAACAACAGGAATCGGCAGAAGTACGTGGAGAGGATGACAGTAGGGGCCCACCACGTCAGCGTATGGAAAAATAAAATGCTTCCTCCTAGTGTTTTCCTGACATCTGGGACCCACGACATTGTGAGCGTATATAGTCAATAGACAAGAGAACAGCACAAGATCGGCTGACACCTGGGACGTAGCTACTCGAGCAGTATTTTTTTGTTTGGTATTGTTGAGACGGAGCAGGGTTTGAACTGGGCTGTGGCCCGTCTAGCCCAGGCTTATATTTTATGTTCACCATGTGACCAGCCCAGCTATTTTTTCTTTGTGAAAATGAGCCCAGTTTATTTTTTCTGAAGAATACCCAATCCAGGCCTACTTATTTTTCTACGCCCTGATGGGCTGCAACTCTTTCAAGACGCCTGCAAATCTTGAAAGTAATATGAAATGGGTTGTAAATATAAAAACAGATGACAAATTGGCAATTACTTTATAATTTCTGAATTTTTTCACATTTTCAGATTCCTATTTCACTGGGCATTAACCTAATTTAAATATATCTTCAAAGTACTTTAAATCTGGCTCGACATTTCGGTATTAAAAATAGTTTGGAACCCACAGAAATATGCGAAATTGGCCCTGGCCAACCAAAAAAACGACTGCAATAAATTGCATAAGAAGTTGCCATGAGCTATATATAAATTATTAAAAAAAGAGGGAGTGGTCTGACTTGTGGGCCTGTTTAGTTGACGCGTATGCAAGATTTTTTAGTTATTATATACGTCAACAAACGATTCTAGCAGACGTAACCGTTGGATGTCAATCCAACGGCCGTCGTGTTTCTTCAATCTCTGATCTTCTTGCTCCAGCCGCCAAAGCAGCGCCGGCGGGACCGCCTACTCCCGCCTCCCGTGGCCGGCTGTGCTGCCGCGCAGGCCTCAGCGCCCCCTACTACTCCCACCGCTGGCCAGGGCATCCCTCTACTCACCCACACCCCCTGTTATTCTGCGGCGACGGCAGCCTCACACCGCAGCCGAACCGGTGAACCCTCGTACTCCTCTCCGCGCGGGCTTCCACTGCCGCGTCTTCCCCGGCTCCGCGTCGTCCCCTTCCTAGGCCTCGCCGTCGTCCACCGCCGTGGTGCTCTCGGCGCGGCGTGGTCAATGTGGTCAACGACCGACTTCCATCGGAAGAGTACTGTACGTGGAGAGGCTGACAGCTGGGTCCACGGCAGCCGCAAGGAAGTGCCTCCTTATTACGCGGAAAATAATTATTCCTCCACCTGACAGCAGGGACCCACCGGACGGGCCACCAGTATTTCGCGAAAAAAAACGTTTCCCCCTGACTGCTGGGACCCACAGGACGGGCCACCGTATTTCGCGAAAAAAACGTTCCCCCCGCTGTCAGCTCGGACCCACCGGAAGTGCCTCCTTATTACGCACAAAAAAATGAATACCCCCTGCTAGCTGGGACCCACCTTGGTGGGAGGCTGACTTGTGGGCCTACTAAGTTGACTGGGACGGAGGCCTTTGTCAACTTTAGTCAATATATGAACGATTCTAGCTCCAGTGACCGTACGATGTCCATCCAACGGCCGTAGTGCTTCTTCAACCTCTGGTCTTCTTGCTCCAGCCGCCCAAAGCAGCGCCGGTCGTGCCGCCTGCTCCTGCCGCCCGTGGCCGGCTGTGATGCCGCGGAGGCCTCACCGCCCCCTACTACTCCCACCGCTGGCCAGGCCATCCCTCTACGCACCCACACCCCCTGTTATTCTGCGGCGACGGCAGCCTCACACCGCAGCCGAACGAGTGAACCCTCATACTCCTCTACGCGTGGGCATCCACTGCCGCGTCTTCCCCGGCTCCGCGTCGTCCCCTTCCTAGGCCTCGCCGTCGTCCACCGCCCTGGTGCTCTCGGCGCGGCGTGGTCAACGTGGTCAAGGAATGGCTTCCATCGGACGTGGACTGTACGTGGAGAGGCTGACAGCTGGGTCCACGGCCGCAGCAAGGAAGTGCCTCCTTATTACGCGCAAAATAATTATTCCTCCACCTGACAGCGGGGACCCACCGGACGGGCCACCGTATTTCGCGAAAAAAACGTTTCCCCCTGACTGCTGGGACCCACCAGCTACATCTTCGCACGCAAGGAAGTGCGTCCGAAAAAAAACGATTCGCCCCCTGACTGCTGGGACCCACCAGCTACATCTTCGCACGCAAGGAAGTGCGTCCGGGCAAAAAAACAAAACGATTCCCCCCGTGACTACTGGCACCCAGCAGCTACACCTTCGCACGCAAGGAAGTGCCTCCGGGCAAAAAAAACTATTCGCCCCCTGACTGCTGGGACCCACCAGCTACATCTTCGCAGGCAAGGAAGTGCCTGACAGTCGGGACCCACCTGGTCGAAGCATACGTAGCGTTGTCATTCTGGTCGCGAACGTGTACGTACATATATACTGGTCGATGTAGAGGCGCACACGTGTCGTAGTAGAGGCGCGTACATGTCGTAGTAGAGGCGTGCACGTAGCATGTACACGTACGTACAGTGGCCAGGGTGCAAGAAAGAAAATACGGCCACGTACGTACATACGGGCAGGGTCTCGAACGCCTACTCGCGCATACGTACGGCCAGGGCTCGTGTACATGGCTGGGTCGGAACGGAGAAACAGCATCGTCGTCGTGTTCATGGGGAGGCAACGGAATGCGTCGTGTTCATGGGGAGGCAACGGAATGCGTCGTGTTCATCGGGAGGCAACGGAACGCGTGGGAGCCAACCGGCTGGGTCTGAACGGAATGTCTGGTCGTGTTCATCGGGAGGGCTTGGACGGAACAGGCGATGGAAACGAGGCCTGGCGTACCGCAAAACGGAGGAAACGGCCTTGTGTTCGACCGGCCACGTTCGAAACGGGATCCTGTTCATCGGGAGGGGTCTGGCGTACCGCAAAACGGAGGAAACGGACCTCCTACGGTCGAAACGGGTCCTATTGATGGGAGGGGTGTGGCGTACCGCAAAACGGAGGAAACGGACTTGTGTTGGAGCGCTACGGTCGAAACGGGGGTCCTGTTGATCGGGAGGGGTGTGGCGTACCGCAAAACGGGACTCCACGGGATACTGTTCATCTCCACCGTCGACCTCCTCCAGCCTCCACGGGCTACCGTCGACCTCCTCCAGCCTCCACGGGCTCCTATTCATCCAGCCTCCACCGCGCGCTACTCCACCGGCTACTGTTCAACCACCCCTCCACCGTCTACTATTCATCCAGCCCTCCACACCACGGGGTCCTGTTGAACCACCCCTCCACGGGCACCCCTCCACCGTCTACTGTTCATCCAGCCCTCCACACCACGGGGTCCTGTTCAACCACCCCTCCACGGGCACCCCTCCACCGTCTACTGTTCATCCAGCCCTCCACACCACGGGGTCCTATTCATCCAGAGGCAACGCCACCGCTCACTGTTCATCCAACCCCCCCCCCCTCGCAACGCTCACTGTTCATCCAATCGATCGGCTTCAGTTAGCAGCAGTAGCGAAGGAATCGCTCGATCGGGTTCAGTTAATAGCCATCGATCGATCGCTCGGGTTCAGTAACGCGTAGCCTGCAGTGCAATCGCTCGGGTTCAGTTAGAGCCCAACGCCTCGCTCGGGTTCAGTTAGAGCCAACGCCTCGCACACACGCGCGTACGTGTACGAGAGAAACGCGCATCGCTCGGCCCCCGACCTCCCACCGTAACCGGGAACACCCCGAAATTTTCCTCCCCTTGCTTCTACCATGGTTTTTTCCGTCATGGACGGCCCAAAGAATGTCATGCAGCTGCATCTCCGGCCCGCCCAGGACGAAAAGCCCATTTTCTGTCATGATTTTTTGTCATAGAAGTAGGAGCCCACCACATCTATGATGATACCGGGTTTTGTCACAATTATCGTCATAGAAGTGTCATATGTATGATAGAATAAAATTTCGTTCGGCCCAAAATGTCACGGATGTGTGTTTTTTGTAGTGTTATGGAAAAGAACTTGCATGACATCTTCTGTCCTACCCTCCCGTGGCAGCGGGGTCCTAATGGAAACTAAGGGATATTAAGGCCTCCTTTTAATAGAGTACCGGAACGAAGCATTAGCACATAGTGAATACATGAACTCCTCAAACTATGGTCATCACCGGGAGTGGTCCCGATTATTGTCACTTCGGGGTTGCCGGATCATAACACATAGTAGGTGACTATAGACTTGCAAGATAGGATCAAGAACTCACATCTATTCATGAAAACATAATAGGTTCAGATCTGAAATCATGGCACTCGGGCCCTAGTGACAAGCATTAAGCATAGCAAAGTCATAGCAACATCAATCTCAGAACATAGTGGATACTAGGGATCAAACCCTAACAAAACTACTCGATTACATGATAGATCTCATCCAACCCATCACCTTCCAGCAAGCCTACGATGGAATTACTCACGCACGGCGGTGAGCATCATGAAATTGGTGATGGAGGATGGTTGATGATGACGACGGGGACGAATCCCCCTCTCCGGAGCCCCGAATGGACTCCAGATCAGCCCTCCCGAGAGGTTTTAGGGCTTGGCGGCGGCTCCGTATCGTAAAACACAATGAATCCTTCTCTCTGATTTTTTTCTCCCCGAAAGTGAATATATGGAGTTGGAGTTGAGGTCGGTGGAGCATCAGGGGGCCCACGAGGTAGGGGCGCACCCTAGGGGGGCAGGCGCGCCCCCACCATCGTGGGCAGGGTGTGGGCCCCCTGACGTGGATTTTTCTTCCGGTATTTTTCTTAATTTCCAAATAGATGTTCCGTGGAGTTTCAGGTCATTCCGAGAACTTTTGTTTCTGCACATAAATAACACCATGGAAAGTCTGCTTAAAACAGCGTCAGTCCAGGTTAGTTCCATTCAAATCATGCAAGTTAGAGTCCAAAACAAGGGCAAAAGTGTTTGGAAAAGTAGATACGACAGAGACGTATCAACTCCCCAAGCTTAACCCTTTGCTTGTCCTCAAGCAATTCAGTTGACAAACTGAAAGTGATAAAGAAAAACTTTTACAAACTCCGTTTGCTCTTGTTGTTATAAATATGTAAAGCCAGCATTCAAGTTTTCAGCAAAGATTATGACTAACCACATTCACAATAACTCTTAGGTCTCATGTTTACTCATATCAATGGCATAATCAACTAGCGAGCAATAATAATAAATCTTGGATGACAACACTTTCTGGTATCTCGCTAGCCCTTTCTGAGACTGCAAAACATAAATGCAGAGCACCTTTAAAGATCAAGGACTGACTAGACATTGTAATTCATGGTAAAAGAGATCCAATCATAGTCATACGAAATATAAATTAATAGTAATGGATGCAAATGACACCTGCGCTCTCCAGCTAGTGCTTTTTAATAAGAGGGTGATGACTCAACATGAAAGTAAATAGATAGGCCCTTCGCAGAGGGAAGTAGGGATTTGTAGAGGTGCCAGAGCTCGGTTTTGAAATAGAGATAAATAATATTTTGAGCGGCATACTTTCATTGTCAACATAACAACCAAGAGATGGCGATATGTTCCATGCTACACACATTATAGGCGGTTCCCAAACAGAATGGTAAAGTTTATACTCCCCCTCCACCAACAAGCATCAATCCATGGCTTGCTCGAAACAACGAGTGCCTCCAACAAGCAACAGTCCCAGGGGGGTTTTGTTTGCAATTATTTTGATTTATTTGCATAAAGCATGGGACTGGGCATCCCGGTGACCAGCCATTTTCTCGTGAGCGAGGAGCGGAGTCCACTCCTCTTGAGAATAACCCGCCTAACATGGAAGATAAGGGCAACCTTAGTTGATACATGAGCTATTCGAGCATACAAAATAGAATGTTTATTTGGAGGTTTAGAGTTTGCCACATACAAATTTACTTGGAACGGCAGGTAGATACCGCATATAGGAAGGTGTAGTGGACTCATATGGAATAACTTTGGGGTTTAAGGGATTGGACGCACAAGCAGTATTCCCGCTTAGTACAAGTGAAGGCTAGCAAAAGACTGAGAAGCGACCAACTAGAGAGCGACAACAGTCATGAACATGCATTAAAATTAATAAACATTGAGTGCAAGCATGAGTAGGATATAATCCACCATGAACATAAATATCATGAAGGCTATGTTGATTTTGTTTCAACTACATGTGTGAACATGTGCCAAGTCAAGTCACTTAAATCATTCAAAGGAGGATACCACCCCATCGTCCCACATCACAACCATTTTAATAGCATGTTGGCACGCAAGGTAAACCATTATAACTCATAGCTAATCAAGCATGGCACAAGCAACTATGATCTCTAATTGTCATTGCAAACATGTTTATTCATAATAAGCTGAATCAGGAACGATGAACTCATCATATTTACAAAAACAAGAGAGGTCGAGTTCATACCAGCTTTTCTCATCTCAGTCAGTCCATCATATATCATCATAATTACCCTTCACTTGCACAACCGAACGATGTGAATAATAATAAGAGTGCACGTGCATTGGACTAAGCTAGAATCTGCGAGCATTCAATAAACAGGAGAAGACAAGGCAATGTGGGCTCTTGGTTAAATCAACAATAATGCATATAAGAGCCACTTCAACAATTTAATTATGGTCTTCTCCTATCGACCCCCAAAGAAAAGAAAAGAAATAAAACTATTTACACGGGAAAGCTCCCAACAAGCAAAAGAAGAACGGGAAATCTTTTTGGGTTTTCTTTTTAATTATTACTACTACAGCAAGAAAAGTAAACTAACTAAAAGTTACTACTAATTTTTTTGGTTTTTCTTAAGATTTAATAAACACACAAGAAGAAAGCAAGAAAAACAAAATAAACTAGCATGGATATTACAGTGAAAGAGTATGAGCACCGACATCTAGCAATGAGTGTGTGTAAACATAAATGTAATGTCGGTGGGAAATACGTACTCCCCCAAGCTTAAGCTTTTGGCCTAAGTTGGTTTATTGCCACGGATGGCCTGGCGGATATCCGTAGGTGTAGCTGGGGTCGTACTGAGATGCAGCAATTATCGCCTCCTGAGCTGCAGCGTGGCGGCTAGCTGCCTCCGCCCTCCTCTCGTACTCATCTGCCTCCTCTCTGGTAATAACATATCTTCCTTTTGCCTGATAATCAAAGAAGTCAGGAGCAGGGAGAGTAATACGGACAGCACGACGTCTGTCAAAGATTAAGTGATACCGGAGAGGCGATTCATTCCTCTCGACAAACTGGTGGTGGACCATAGCATTATAGTCTAAATAGGTAGGAGGCAACTCAATATCATCCTCACGAACGTCCACACCAAGAAAATCAGCTAAGCGGGTTGCATAAATTCCTCCAAAGAAATCTCCATTAAATCTATTATGATGCAACCTACGTGCAACAATGGCTCCCAAATTATAAGATTTGTCTCCTAACACAACACTCCTAAGAATACTAAGGTCAGGGACACACATATGACATGCTTCATCTTTACCATTTATGCACCTACCTATGAAGAGAGCAAAGTAATGTATAGCAGGAAAAATGAATGCTTGTGCTATATCTCTAGATTCCCCCACAGTTATACTACCAAGAAAGTTTATAAATTCAGATTTACGGGGTTCACTAACACTACCCCATTGTGGAAGTTTGCAAGCAGTAGTAAAATCCTCTAAGTCCATAGTATAAGATTTTTCAAAAAGATCAAACAGGACAGTTGGAAAATTACGTGAAGATGAAAATTCAAACCTCCTCACAAAGGAACTAGTGAGATAGTGGTACTGGCAGCATTTGTCTGCCTCGAAGCTCACAAGATCAGCGTTACGCAAATATGCGTTAGATTCTTCCTTGATTCCGGCTCGATCCATAAAGTTCTCTGAAGGCCATTCACAAGGCCGCACTGGGGCGTCCCATGGTGGCTCATGACTATATTCGGAATACATGCCTACATTACATTGATGAATTGGAGCTAGTTCTGTGTCACCCTATGTTATAACTGTTGCATGAATAATCGCATCCGGCATAATTCTCCATCGCCGATCCAATGCCTACGAGCTTTTCACATATTGTTCTTCGCTTATTTACTTTTCCGTTGCTACTGTTACAATTACTAGAAAACTGCCATCGTTACTTTTGCTACCGTTACCGTTACTTCCATACTACTTTGCTACTAAATACTTTGCTGCAGATATTAAGTTATCCAAGTGTGGTTGAGTTGACAACTCAACTGCTAATACTTGAGAATATTCTTTGGCTCCCCTTGTGTCGAATCAATAAATTTGGGTTGAATACTCTACCCTCGAAAACTGTTGCGATCCCCTATACTTGTGGGTTATCAGGCAGCTCGAGCGCTCTCGGCGTTTGCAGCTGCCCTGTCAGCTGCCGCAGACACCGTCTTAGCGGAAGCGGCCGCGCTCAATGCGGATGCGGCCGCGCTCAATGCGGATGCGGCGGCGCTCTGGGGGGACGCGGCCATCGTACGAGCCTTCACGAAGCGTTTCCACGGCGTCATTTTTGCAAGAAGGGGGTGCGGGAATGGGGATCGGGATTCGTGGATTCAAGGTTTGTCGGCACTAGAATAGACGAGTCGGCGAAGCTAAAGGAGGAAGACTTAAATAGACCCAGAAATTTTCATCGCAAACGGTTCCTACAAAACAACTGTGTGTGGTGTTGTAGATATTTTTTATTGGCCGTGAAAGACGAATTTCGAGTAAAGTTGCAACGGATGGTGTTTTAAATGTACGAGAAAATTTGTAGTACTAATACAATTGTCATGTCAAATTTTGGAAATTTTCAGGGGCCATTTGACATTTTAAGACATTTAAGTGATTTTCTAGCAATTTAATGACCATAATTGAAATTTGAACTACATGTGCATGCAATAGCTAACCATAACGGTTTGAAAAGTCATATTTTGTGTAGTTGTGTAAGATTTAATTCCATGTGCAGTAAATTGGAAGGAATTTTCAAACATATTAGTCTAACGGCTATGACACAATTAAGCATGGAGTGCCCTGGCGTTTAAATTCCAAAAAATTAAAGAAAGATCAGAAACACATGAAACCTTGGTTGATGTAATGTCATGCCACCAAGATGATGTGGTAAAAAATTTGGCATGTTTGACGAAAGTTTGGACACACACCCCTCACAAACCGGAGCAACTCACTAGAAGGCTCGTGGTTCCGAGAGGGAACAATGCATGTTTGATGACGAACAGGAGATAGCTTCCTCTTACGGCCTTCAATTTTTTTCTACGTGTAACATGCACTAATACAACTGTCATGTCAAATTTTGGAAAATTTCAGGGGTCATTTGACCTTTTGAAGACATTTAAGTGATTTTCTAGCCATTTAATGACCGTAATTCAAATTAGAACTAGATATACATGCAACGGCTAACCATAACGGTTTGAAAAATCATATTTGTGTACTTGTGTGCGATTTAATTCCATATGCAGTATATTGGAAGGAATTTTCAAACATATTGGTCTAACGGCTATGACACAATTAAGCATGGAGTGCCATGGCATTTAAACTCCAAAAAATTTAAAAAATATCAGAAACACATGAAACCTTGGTTGATGTAATGTCATGCCACCAAGATGATGTGCTAAAAAAATTGTCCTGTTTGACGAAAGATTGGACACACACCCCTCACAAACGGGAGCAACTCAATAGAAGGCTAGTGGTTCCGAGAGGGAACAATGTATGTTTGATGATGAACGGGAGATAGCTTCCCCTTACGGCCTTCAAATTTTTCTACGTTTAACGTGCACTAATACAACTTCCATTGAAAATTTGGAAAATTTCAGGGGTCATTTGACCTTTTAAAGACATTAAAGTTATTTTCTAGCCATTTAATGACCATACTTCAAATTTGAACTACATCTACATGCAACGGCTAACCATAACGGTTTGAAAATTATATTTTTGTGTACTTGTGTGCGAGTGAAAAAATCTTCGCACGATGTAAATATCTGGTGTTCAAAAAAGAAATGTAAAGATCTGGCAAGACAACCGGCCCCCACACGATTGGCACTCTATTTCGCGCCTCGAGGTTTGGAAGGTGAATGGCGGGAGTTATTAATCAGACACGGTTCTGTATTGGAAACCGTTAGCTATTATGTTCACACACGGATTCTAATGCAGGAATCATGTGTAATTCAAACTACAGTACTCGTAAATTTCGGCGACCAGCGTGTGTACTGTTCCCATCGATCTAGATTCCGGCCACCAATAAATACTACCTTGCTCACGTCATCCCGCCTGCATTCTCATCTACATCCTCCCATCGCTCGCCCTCTCTCTCTCACTCTCTCTCTCTCAAAGCTCTGCCATGGCGCCGCCGATCTGCCCACGCGCCGACGAGGAGTCGCCGCCCCCCCGAGGATGCTCAGTCGAAGAGCAGTGACGAGGAGCACCCCTACGCGCCGCCGGATGAGGTTGCACTAGACCCCCCAACTTTATTTTGGTTTTGGGGCAAGTACAATCTTTGTCTGTGGAAGTCACTGCCGCCGGCTGAGAAAGCCAGGCAAGTGGCATTCAAGAAGGAGATGGCGGAGGAGGAACACTACTGCGACCCCCCAACTTTATTTTGGTTTTGGGGCAAGTACAATCTTTGTCTGTGGAAGGATGCTGCTAACGCGACACTACAATCAGAGACCCTTCGATGAAACTATGTGCGATGCAACAATCGCAAACGGTGGTGTAGAAAAACCGTCAAAAAAGGCGCAAAACGTTTGCGATGATGGATGCATCAAACAAGGTTCAAATTTTAGTTGCGTGTGCGATTCAGGGCATACGATTCACTTCAATTAACCATTTTCGATGAGGAGGAACAAAAGAAACGGGCAGCCAGATTAACGTGTGTGCGATGTACAGCATACGGTTCACTCGGATGAACTGTTTGTGATTAGGCAACACAAAAGAAACGGTCAGCTAGATCAAGGTTTGTGCGATGTACATCATACAGTTCACTCGGATGAACTGTTTGTGATTAGGCAACACAAAAGAAACGGTCAGCCAGATCAAGGTGTGTACGATGTACGACATGCGGTTCACCCGGATGAACTGTTTGCGTTGAGACAAGAGAACATAAACGGCTCAATATAACAAATACCATAAATATTGCAAGGTTCAAGTTCAAATATTACAACGCCCAAATTCAAACATTGCAAGCTGCGTCATTTCTGAAAAGGGATCAGCCGCTGACTAGTCATGTATGGGTTTGACACAATTACTTCCAATTGCTTTGCCATATGCTCTACCAATACGAAGTTCGGCATTTTTGGAGGCACTTCCATTCCACAGTACCATCTGGCTCTGATAATCATACCATTGATCTTTCCTAATTAAATGCGTGTTCAACCTCAGTACCCTCAGCACCTTTGCTCTGGCAAGAAAGAACCTGGCGAGTGTAATCTCCGGTGGGGTCCCTCGGTAGGAGTTCAAAGTAATATTTGAGAGATGCAGATCCAGGCATTCGATGTGATTGTCGTTATAAACATCATCCACCTCCGGGCCTAATATGCACTGTAAAAGAAGAGAACGTGTTAGTGCCTACATGTAGTTTTGAACACTGCTACACGCACATTTGGTTTGCATGATTTGTAAAATGCACCAACGTGCCATCCTCGATCTGGCATGATTAACATGGGCATTTGATTACAATCTACTCCCCCCGTCCCATAATGTAAGACATTTTTGACACTACACTAGTGTTAAAAATGTCTTACATTATGGGACGGAGGGAGTAGAAACATGTAGCCTTCTTCACAAGAGGTTGGATTGGATGAAAAATTCCCTAAGAAAACTAGTACAGATGAATCCAAAGGAGAAATGCTTATGGACAATTGTAACCATATGAATGAAGCAACCAATATGGGGTGGGGGTGTATGTCCTAAAATCCTCCAAAATTCCTTCAGAAATCATAGTACATTGTCATTGTAAACTAGGGAAAAGGTGCAAAAAATTGAACTCCCTTATGGTTAACATTTAACAGCAAAGGAACATCACCTCGATATACAACTTCTTCAGGCACGGAAAGCATCTTAGGCAACTGACAACTTGGTCCAGGTTGGGGCCGACAGATTCTAGTGCAAAGACCTTCACTCTGCCCAGAGTCTGGGTGAAGCTTCACTGGATGACAGACGAACATACATCTTCAAAACTAGAAATAACGTTGATATCAAGAAGGAGAGGTATATAAGGCGACTGTTGTACCTCAAAGTTGAAGACAGACGAGTAGCCCACCACTTTCAATTTCGGTGCGGAAATGACATTGATTCTTGTTGGACCTTGTTGATCAACTACAAGTAATCTCTCAAGTGAAGGTGTGTCCTGGATGACCATATTGTGGTCCACCTTATGTGATCTCTCATTGCAGCACCAGCAACACACATAAATAGTCCGGAGAGTCCTGGAGGAGATGTGCAAGGTACTCGACCAATTCATTGCCTGAAGACGAAGGAACTCGAGTGCAGTACAGCCGCGGAGCAGGCGCTCCATGTCATCCTTTGGGATGCGGACGGCGACGAGCTCGAGGTGCTTCAGTCATGGTAGAAAAAGAGCGGGCGCGTCATTAGGGGGGATGGCAGTTTATGAACTTGGCGAGGCACAGCATGGGAGCGAAGTGGAGCGCGGACGTTGGCAGCAAGCACATATGCCCATCATTATAACTTAGCTTCTCGAGCTGATCTATGGTGCAGGATCAAAACCACTCGTCAAGCTTGGCTCGGTCCTTGCCATTGGAATGGAACTTGCCCATTATAAGGCCTTTGATTGGGCCATCGTGACTGCTGAGGATCTGGGAGAATGCATCCAAGCTTTGGCGATAGCCATGGCAGAGCTTGTGGGCGTCGAGGAGGTCGACAGGGGTGCGGAACCATAGGGTGCACCACCGCCGGGAAAGGGCGGCTGTCCTCGCCCGATATTTGATTGGGTGGAGGGATATGATGACTATCAACATATCATCGGGGAGGTTGTTGATGAAGTCTAGGCCTGCTGGAGTCGCTTGTGGTTCATTCTCGACCCGCCTCCGCTTGTTGGCAGCCTCATTCTCCACCTCGTCGGCAGGGACGGAAACCTCGGTCTCCATATTCACGCCGTGCTCTGGTGCTTTAGCAGCCCCGGCGTCGCCACTCCCTCCGATGGGGCGCTTCGGCGGCATCCTCGTACACTGACGGCTTTGAGGACTCAGAGCGGCGTCGAGGATGCGGGCGGAGAGAGAGGAATTGTGTGTGTGGCGAGGATGGGGGGTGTGGCCGCTCGGCGATGCCATTAATATAGACCAGTGGGAGCGAGGCGGGCGGCGGTCCAAGGCTGTCTCGCTTCCCGGTGAGAACGACTGCTTAATCTCTAGTATAGATGAAATCTATGCTTAATTACTGAATTTTAGTTGAAAAATATTAGATAGTGCTATTGATTTTTAGCTGCATATTTTGACAACGCGGTGTCTCTTGGCTTAGCGCCGAAGTCTGGCTTTAATTCACATACTGTAATCTGAACCATTTGCGTTGAAGAGATGCACAAATCCTACGTTGAACAACTTGTACGCTTCCCGGTGAGCCTGCACACCGGACTGCGCTCGCACGCCTCCCGTTCAGTCAAGCAGTTGTCCACACGGCACCTCCTATAGCCATTAAAACCAAGACACGTGGCGTCACGTGAATGGTTAACCGAACACACACGGTTTGAGTTATACAAACGTTTGAGATATTAAAGTGGCAGCTATTTTTCAAAATGCCTTTGTTGGCTGTCATTATTCGAGTGCGCTTTCTCTCAAAAAGGACATGAAAATACTACAGCATGTCAGGTGCCCTTCCATGATAGCATGCCAAGTTTCATGAATTTCAGACGAGTCTTGGATTTACTAGAATTTAAAAACCAGGCATCTCAATGTTTTGCCGGCAATCAACGGTGCCCTGGTGTTTGAAATTCATTCCCATTTCTTGCATGGGACCTAAGCATGCACCCAAGGACACAGATTTGATTTTTCAACCAATTTATATGCACTGGAGCATGTGCATGTTGTTTAAATTTGAATTATGCACATAAATGCATTGAAAACTCTGTTAATGCATAAAAATGTCCAAACAAACCCCGATAAACACAAAAAATAACACAACACTCCTGTTGTTCTATGTTGACATAAGAAAATTTTTGAAAGCAATAAGAGGCAATGGATATCTCGTTTCGTCCCCAAAGGTGGGGCGTTCCCTACCGAAACAATCATGCTTGTTGTGAGAAGCTCTGGTTTGTGAGAAGCATTTACCCAAACCTGCCCCAAATGGGACAACTAATTTACCACGGCATGTTGGTGCCGCTCCATGATAGCATGCCAAGTTTCATGAATTTCAGACGAGTTTTGGATTTACTAGAATTTAAAAACCAGGCATCTCAATGTTTTGCCGGCAATCAACGGTGCCCTGGCTTTTGAAATTCATTCTCATTTCTTGCATGGGACCTAAGCATGCATCCAAGGACACATACTTGATTTTTCAACCAATTTATATGCGCAGGAGCATGTGCATGTAGTTCAAATTTGAATTATGCACATAAATGCATTGAAAACTCACTTAATGCATAAAAATGTCCAAACGAACCCCAAAAAATCACAAAAAATAACACAACACTCATGTTGTTCTATGTTGACACGAGAAATTTTTTGAAAGCAATAAGAGGCAATGGATATCGTTTCGTCCCCAAAGGTGGGGCGTTCCCTACCGAAACCATCATGCTTGTTGTGAGAACCTCTGGTTTGTGATAAGCATATACCCAAACCTGCCCCAAATGGGACAAAAAATTTACCATGACATGTTGATGCCGCTCCATGATAGCATGCCAAGTTTCATGAATTTTAGATGAGTTTTGGATTTAGTAGAATTTAAAAACCATGCATCTCAATGTTTTGCCGGCAATCAACGGTGCCCTGGTGTTTGAAATTCATTCCCATTTCTTGCATGGGACTTAAGCATGCACCCAAGGACAAAGATTTGATTTTTCAACCAATTTATATGCAATGGAGCATGTGCATGTAGTTCAAATTTGAATTATGCACATAAATGCATTGAAAACTCACTTAATGCATAAAAATGTCCAAACGAACCTTGAATAATTCCAATTCTTTTATGACACACATATACTTGCATGATCACTGCAGATAAAAGGTCTAGCAATTCAAACACCGTCCATGGCCGCTGTGACCCCATTATGTAATTCAAATCAAGACGAAAAATCAAGTAGATCCCACACAGTTTATTATAACCAACCGTGTGAGATGCAGCACAAAATATCTTGGAGCACCGTCGGAGTACAGTGCGCATACGGCTTATGCGAGAAGGTGCGACGGCTATAGTCCACAGCCCGCTCTGAATAAGGGACTGTGTCTGATGACACTTTGCGCGCCAATTTTTTGGCTGAAGCGATTCCAAATTTTCAGCTTCCGTGGAAATATCTACCTCCCCGTCCCCTCCCCCTTACCAAAGGCCACATTTCCCCCTTTTCCGCCTTCCTTTCCAAGTTGAAACCTTAACTCCTTGCTTGCAGCGCCGCCGCCTCCTCGCCGGCGACCCTCCTTCACGCTGCTCGGTCTCGCCTATCGAGGCAGGTAATCCACACCCGACCCCCATCCTCCTCCTCCTTCCATCTCCCAGATGCCCCGACCGCCGGCGCGAGCGCGACACCTTCCACCCAAATCACCGACCCCTCCACCAAATAAGCGCCGGCCTAAGCCATGGTGCATGCAGTATAGCCAGGACCTCAAGGAGCATTTGGCAGCAGAGAAGCAATTCGCGGCCGCACGCGCGGATGAGGTCGCGATGGCTGCCATTTGTGTCGACCCCCAGATCTTGGAGGAGCACCTCGCCGTCGAGGCCACTGTTGACGCCTCACGCGCCGACGCCGCGACGCGGTTGGCTGCTTTCAACAACAGTTTGTGGCATTTTCTCGAGGCTACGAGGTGTTTTCTCAGCGTGCACGTGCTTACCTCATCTCGAGAGCCAGCAGGTTGGTGCCCGGAGCGGCTCAGGCAACTCACCACTACAACGAGGGCACCCACGATGCGGAGTCCTCGCCCTCTTCCATGTCCAAGGAGCGAATCGTCATCGATATCTCCGACAATGAGGAGTAGCTAGTCTTATTAGCTCACTATAAGGACCCATGTTCAGTTTGCTAGCTACTTTTACGATGCAATCTTCTGCTATAGTGTATACGTTCTATATGTCGTGCACTGTGGTGTTCAGTTAACTGCTTGGTTCAATTCTGCAAATGTGATGTTCAATTCTTCAAGGTGCAATATTTCCAAGTTGTTAAGCATGCTTGGTTTGGTTAACTGTCTGATCTTCTATTAGGAGTATGTTATATTGTTCAATTGGTGTTTAGTTAACTGCTTGGTTCATTTGTTGTGGCTTGGTTCACTTGTTGTGGTGTTTAGTTAACTTCTTGGATCAATTCTGTAATGCGATGTTCAATTGTTGTGGCCGCATTCTGTTATCTTGGCGGCACGACGCTCCAATTCCTCCTCGGTGGTGAGTAGAGGAGCGGTCACTTGATCATCTTGAGGGCCGTCTTGAGCTTGTTCTTGATCTTGAACTTGCCCGGAGGAGAGAACTTGACCTTGGGCATCACTTGGTGTGTCAGCACCGTCTTGAGCATGATCTTGGCCTTGGTCTTGTTCATGAGGTTGAGGGCCTTCACTTTGTTCTTCGGAAGCATGTGGGCCTTGGGTTGGTGATGGCTCCACTTGAGTGGAGCATTGTCCTTCTCCTTCGGCCACAAGGGGTTCCTCAATGGGTAGGATAAAACCAACACCCATTCTTCGTATGGCTTGAGGAGGAATTTCATCATCTACATCACAAGTGCCACTTTGCTCCACTTGGGAGCCGTTATTCTCATCAAACTCCACGTTACATGTCTCCTCAATAAGTCCCGTGGATTTATTGAGGACAAAGTAAGCATGAGAGTTTGTAGCATAACCAACAAATATGCCCTCATAAGCTCTAGCCTCAAATATAGACAACCGAACACCTTTCTTGAGAATGAAACACTTACACCCGAACACCCGAAAGTACTTGAGGTTGGGCTTGTTACCGGTGAGTATCTCATATGGAGTCTTGTTCAAGCCTTGCGGAGGTAGAGCCGATTGGATGCATGACACGCGGTGTTGATGGCTTCGGCCCAAAAGTTGTATGGAGACTTGAACTCCGCCATCATGGTCCTTGCTGCATCCATCAACGTCCGGTTCTTCCTCTCCGCAGCACCGTTTTGTTGAGGGGTGTAAGGTGCGGAATATTGATGCTTGATCCCCTCATCACTAAGAAACTCATCCAAGGTGTAGTTCTTGAACTTGGTGCCGTTGTCACTTCTTATTGTCAAGATCTTTGCATTGTGTTAACGTTGGGCTTCATTTGCAAAGTCAATGACGGTTTGTTGGGTCTCGCTCTTCCTCTTGAAGAAATACACCCAAGTGTATCTTGAATAGTCATCCACAATCACCAAGCAATACTTCCTACCCCCAAGACTATCAATGGATGGAGGCCCAAAGAGATCCAAGTGAAGGAGCTCCAAAGGCCTCTTCGAGTAAATGATAGTCGTGGGAGGGTGAGCCTTCTCATGTAGCTTTCCTTCGATACAAGCACTGCAAGCAAGATCTTTAGCAAAACTAACATTCGTTAGTCCACGGACATGGTCTCCCTTGAGAAGACTTTGCAAAGATCTCATATTGACATGGGCTAAACGGCGATGCCAAAGCCATCCCACGTCAACTTTAGCCATTAGGCATGTCGCGGTCTTAGTGGGTCGCTCCGAAAAGTTAATCACATAGAGACCGTTCTCGACATGCCCAACAAAGGCTACTTTAAGAGTCTTGCTCCACAAGAGGGCCACGGTATCAATATCAAAGAAAGTGGCAAAGCCCATGATTGCAAGTTGACGAACGGAAAGTAAATTGTATGCAAGGGAGTCAACAAGCATGACCTTCTCGATCGTGAGATCATGAGAAATGACAACTTTGCCGAGTCCCAATACCTTAGAAGATGAGGCATCACCCCACTCGACATTGGTGGTTATAGATGGATTCTTGTGCACGTCCACCACCAAGTCCTTGCTTCCGGTCATATGATTTGTAGCTCCACTATCGAGCAACCATGATCCCCCACCGGAAGCAAACACCTACAAGAGATCAATGCTTGCTTTTAGGTACCCATTTTAATGGGTCCTTTGATGTTAGTAACAAGGGTCTTAGGAACCCAAATAGACCATTCAATATACTCATGAGGAGAACCAAAAAATTGGCATAAACATGCCCATCACTAGCACGGCATAACACATAAGAAGGATTAAAGTCGCCGTCTTTGTTGGGAGGGGTGGCATTGCCCTTCTTGACACCGCCACCCTTCGCATTGTTCTTCTTCTCCTTGGAAGCACCCTCTCCCTCCTTCACAAAAGTTTGCTTGAGAGGAGGAGGTCGTTTGGTCTTGTCATTCTTCTTCTTGTTCTTGGGCTTGGGTGCGAACCCAATCCCCTCCTTGGCCACAACTTCCTTTTGATTGCTCAAAAGGTCGTTGAGGTTCTTCTCACCTTGTATGCATGACACAAGGCCTTTCTCAAGTTGCTCCTTGAACTTGGCATTCTCCTCAACAAGATGCACATGCTCACAACAAGGGTTAGTAGCATTTGCATTATCAATTAACACCATATGAGGAAAGGTGGCTTTCTACTTGGTTAGCTTCACTTGGAGTTGATCATGAGACTCCTTGAGGCTAGCATGAACACCCTTCAAGACTTTGTGAGCCTTGTCGAGAATGTCAAACTCCTCTTTGAGTCTAGCAAGATCAACCCCAAGCTTTGCCTTCTCGGAGTTTAGCACACGAGAAACAACAAGAGCATGATCAAGATCTTTCGTTAACTTAGAATGATCATCGTTGTGTGACTCATCAAGAGCCAAACGAAGACCACGCTCTTCGTCAAGAGCATTGGAAAGATCCGAAATCTCATCGGCATAGTCACGACTATGCCCCTCCATCTTAGAGATGGTATCTTCGTGAGCCTCGATCATGTCATTGGCTTCACCAAGTTGTTCCAAGAGAGCAACGAAGTGCTTCTTGGATTTACCCTTGAGTTTACCCATAAAGGTCTCAAACTCATTCTCCTCCACATTTGTCCCCTCATGTTCATCAATGCTATCCGAAGAAGGATGATTAATGATGGTAGTTTTGATGTTGGGGGTTACCTTGTTGGTGGCTTTAGCCATGAGGCACTTGGCGGTGATGTTCTCATTGGGTGAGTCAAAGAGAGACACCGTGGAGTCGTCGCAATGGCAACAGAGGCCATGGCAACCGACTCACCATCTTCATCATCGTCATCATCCTCATTGTACTCTTCTTGTACCACCAATGCCTTGGGAGGAGTCTTCTTGGTGAAGTTGCTCTTGTTGGGGAACGACTTGGCCTTGTCCTTTCGGATGAGCTTGCCACCATTGTCTTCCCTCTTCTCATAAGGGCACTCCGCAACAAAGTGGCTCACATTGCCACAATTGAAGCAAGTCCTCACTCGTTGCTTGCCCTTTGCGCCACTTGAATTGTTCTTGTTGAAGTTGGGCCTTGAGTTCTTCTTGCTCCAAAATTGCCTTGAAGCAAGGGCCATGTGTTCATGATAGGCATACTTCGTATCTTCGAGGTTGCTCTCCTCTTCTTCCTCTTCATCCTCTTCCTCCATACTAACCTTGGCTTTAGAGCAAGGTTGGGCTTCTTTACTCTTTGAGAGCGAAGAACCGCATTGTCGGCGGTCTTGTCCAAGATGCTCATAGCAACGAATTCATCCAACACTTCACTTGAGGACAAGGTGTGGAAGTCCGGCCTTTGAAAAATGATGGGGGACATGGCTTTGTGGTAGGGCATCATTGCCTTGAGGAATTTGCGCTTGATCCAATTGTCATCCGTGTCCTTACTTCCATGATCTCGGAGAGAGACCGCGAGTTTGGTTACTCTCCGATAAAGCTCACGAGGTTCTTCATCTTCTTTCATTGCAAACTCATCGGCTTCATCTTGCACCACTTCATAGTTGGAGCGTTGAATGCTTGCGCTTCCCCGATAGAGGGAAACCACTTGGTGCCAAGCATCTTTGGCCATGGTGTAGGGCCGGAGATGAGGAAGATCTTCGGGTGGGATTGCTTCTTGGATGATGAAGAGAGCATTCTCATTGAATTGATTATCCACGGCTTCTCTAGGAGTGAAGTTACTTCGGTCATGCGGATAGAAACCTTCTTCAATGATTCTCCAAAGGTTAGTGTTCACATGATTTAAATGAGGCTTAAAACGATAGACCCAAGAATCAAATTCTACATTCTTCTCAATCTTAGGGGCCGGGCCGGCATGATTCAAATGAGTGGAAGGAAGCGGTCCACCATAGACAAGTGGAGGTTCCACATGGGCAAAGATGCCGGTGCCATTTTTACCACTAGAAGAAGGAGCTTTCTCACTAGTAGCTTCCCCCTTATCGGAGGTAGCATCCGTCACCTTGTTAGCGGGATCAACACTTTCAACGGTGCGGTGGAAAGTTTAAGCCCTTCTAAGAATTTATTAAACATGCTTTCGACCTCGGTCATCATGGAGGTTTTTAATGTGTCCAATGCCACATTGAATTCCTCACGAGAGACCGCGGTTCCCCCATCTCCCGTAGACGAGACCGGATTCACACCGGAGTGCTCCTCCACACCGTCTACGACGTCAACCATACTCTTCGGACGGTAAAGTGCTTAATAAAGAGACGAGGCTCTGATACCAATTGAAAGGATCGATATAGTTGACTAGAGGGGGGTGAATAGGCAAGTAACAATTTTTAGCTTTTCTTTACCAATTTAAACTTTGCATCAAAGTAGGTTGTCTAGTTATGCAACTAGGTGAGCAACCTATATGATGCAACAACAATAAGCACACACGCAAGCAAGAGATAAAGCACAAATAAGCTTGCACAAGTAAAGGCACGAGATAACCAAGAGTGGAGCCGGTGAAGACGAGGATGTGTTACCGAAGTTCCTTCCCTTTGAGAGGAAGTACGTCTCCGTTGGAGCGGTGTGGAGGCACAATGCTCCCCAAGAAGCCACTAGGGCCACCGTATTCTCCTCACGCCCTCACACAATGCGAGATGCCGTGATTCCACTATTGGTGCCCTTGGAGGCGGCGACCGAACCTTTACAAACAAGGTTGGGGCAATCTCCACAACTTAATTGGAGGCTCCCAATGATACCACGAAGCTTCACCACAATGGACTATGGCTCCGCGGTGACCTCAACCGTCTAGGGTGCTCAAACACCCAAGAGTAACAAGATCCACAAGGGATTAGTGGGGGGATTCAAATTTCTCTTGGTGGAAGTGTAGATCGGGGCCTTCTCAACCAATCCCTAGAGAATCAACAAGTTTGATTGGCTAGGGAAGGAGATCGGGCGAAAATGGAGCTTGGAGCAACAATGGAGCTTGGAGGTGGAAGAGGTGGTCAACTAGAGGAGGAAGACACCCCTTATATAGTGGAAGAACAAATCCAACCGTTATCCACCAACTCAGCCTGCGCTGCGGTACTACCGCAAGGTCCTGCGGTACTACCGCTCTAAGGAGCAGTACTACCGCATGCCCTAGTTCAGCAAGCAAGAGCAATATTTGCATAGACAACGAAAACATAGGATACTCCAAAGGCTAGAGGAAAGGAGGTGCAAAGGAAGATGTGTACGTGATGAATCCACCCAACCTTTCCAACGCAGACTCCCTCTTAATAGTACGGCTTCCCTACGACTCAATACCACCGAAAAGAAACGAAGAGAAACGCCGTCTTCCATAGCCTTCGAGGGGAACCAAATCATCTTGTGCGTAGTCAATATATCTGAAATATTCGATGCACATGATTAGTCCGCAAAAGCATTGTCATCAATCACCAAAACCAACTAAGGGATAAAAATGCCCTTACAATCTCCCCCTTTTTGGTGGATTGATGACAATACGGGATTTGCACGAGGGTATAACGCAAAGAGCAAGGGCAAACCACAAGTCTCTAAAGTATAGACGGGCTCCCCCTAGATGTGTGCTATCTCGATGAGTGCTTTGGACTGGACGGCACACATACTAGGATCAACACTCCCCCTATGCAATAAGGCTAAAGCTAAGCAAGATAGACAGGAGCATAATGTAATAAGCACAAGATAGAATAAGCTCACCACGGTACGATAGAGTGCATATGTCTTACACCATATGATAGAAGGTCTCACGAGCACAAACCAAAGCAAACCAAAGCAAACGAAATAAACGAAGTTCAACTGACCCAAGCACGACACAACTCGCAAATCCTACACTCTCTCCCCCTTTGGCATCGAGACGCCAAAAAGGCAGAGAGGACACCTACAGCAATAGTGGTGGCTCAAGCGGAGTAGTCACTTGCACGCTCCCCGTCAGACTCTGCAGCTGGGACGGACTCCTCCTCAGACTCGGTCCACCGATAACCCTGCTTGCGCATCCATTCTGCCTCTGGGGTGATGTGCACCTCTGACCCGCTAGATATGTTCTCGCCAAAGGTCCTGAAAATCCGCTTGTCGCGGCGGCGAGTCTCCTTGGAAGCCACATGGGTCTGGTACTGCCCCTTTGCCTGCATACAGAACAAAACATTCATCTTGTTCTTCAGTCGCTTAGCCCAAGAAGGCTCAGAGGTGGGAGGGATGTAACCCTCAGAGCTGTCCTCGTCTGTTGCCTCCTCCTCATCTTCATTTGCATCCATGTCCATGGCAGCCGCAGTATCAGCACGAGAGGTAGTGTTAGCCCACTGAGGCTTGATACGGAGGTTGATGGGCTCATGCCGGATCCAACCAGGGGCCTCAAACTCATCCTAAGGGTAGACCCGCTCCCAAGTAGTCGAGATCAACTGAAACAGATAAGGTCCATAGATGGGGACCTTGCGGTTGTAGACCGCAAACCGAAGCTCATGCCACATGATATGTGAGACATCAAGTGGTAGTGTCTGAGAGTTGCGAGCATCTTCACACAGGAGCATCATATCCACAAGATAGGCATGCACCTTGTCCTTGTCCCCAATGCGTGGGAAGAGAGTGTTGCAGAAGATCCGGTGCATGATGTCAAGAAAGGAGTTGAGTACCCAAGATGACTTGCCATTGGAGAGCTTCTTCTCCACATAGAAGGGCATAAACTTGTTCTTGTTGGCAGACTCGGGATTGGCATGAGGGCGAACACCTTGGGGTGTGGTGAGCCCCTCATCCGGAACCCCAAGCAAAGTCATGAATTCCTTCCAAGTAGCAGTTAGCTGCCGACCATTGGTCATCCAAGTCATGGTCCTTTCCTCATTGGGATGAAAATGCACTGAGGCAAAGAACTGAGCAAGGATCTCAGGATCATAGTCTTTGTGGAATGAGATGATATGCTCAATGCCAAATTGCTCCACTAGGTCTAAAGCCTCACCAAAGTATTCCCGGTGCGCCTCTTTTCGCATGTGATGCATGTTGATCCACTTCACCTCCACATAGGTGTTTTGCTTGGCCTTGATGACATCCAGATAAATGTGATTCTGCTGCTTGGTCCAGAATAGCTCATTCCCTCGAAAGTTGGCACGAGGGTTTCCATATGGATTGATCTTCCTCCGGGAGATGAACTCAGCAAGCGGTATCTCATCCATACCCATGGCGGGTTCCTTCTCTTTGGTGGCGGTGGTCTTGGTTCTGCGTTGGGGGGCATTGGAGCCCTCTGCTGCCTCTGTGTTGCGCATACGCTTGGATCCCGTGTCACGGCCTGGATTGGAGCGGCAAGCCAGAGCACCTGAGACACCACCTAAAACACACACCACAAAACAAACACGCACGAAACGTGAGAAGGATCAATGCAAAGACCACAGCAAAGCAGGTAAAACAAGTAGACATGGCACGTGAGAAGTGCCACGAGAGGGATTCGAGACAACGGTAGTATCGTGTGTTGCGCCACGTGCGGTAGTACAGCTCCAAGGAGCGGTAGTACCGTAGACGCGGTAGTACCGCACCAGCAGGGCGGTAGTACCGGACGTGCGGTAGTACCGCACCTAAAGAGCGGTAGTACCGCACGGTTGCAGATCTGAAACGGCCACAGAGACCTGAGCACAACCGTGTCAACACGCGGTACTACGGTCGATCAAATCCATCACGGGACAACTATAGCAAGTACCATCACTACACAAAACTACTCTCCTACGTCCTACTCTTGCATAGATTTGGCCTAAAATCTCAAGAACAACTTGCATCTCCCCAAAACCTAAAAGCAACAAGACAAACAAGAAAAAGGGAGGGATTGGGGAGAAACCTTGTTCCATGGCAAGAGGGAGTGGTGGGGAACGATCCCACCGGTCGGAATCCGAGGAGAGCGGCCGGAGACGGAGATCCGGCAAGGACCTCCGGCGCCGTTCTTGAGCGAGAGAGAGAGAGACGGAGTGGGGAGAGAGACGAATGGGTATGGGGGAGTTAGAACTCCCCCTGCTCGTGTTTAACCCCCCCCCACGTGCCCTCGACCGCATGGTAGTACCGCACGTCATTGCGGTAGTACCGCCCGGGCGGAAGTACCGCACCGAGGTCGTAGTACCGCTCCCCCAGGCGGCAGTAAAAAATTACTGCCGCGTTGGGTGCGGAAGTACCGCGCCGCCCCCCCCCCCCTTGCGGTAGTACCGTGGCAGGCCGCGGTAGTACCGTGAGCTCAAGAAAAGACAGTTTCAACCAAAAGAGAGAACACCGAAGCACGGAACCTTCAAGCGAGAGATCACACCAAAGAGCTAACACACTGGACACCATAAGCACAAGCTCGGCACGAAGGAAGAGAGGCAAGAGACAACACAGACCAAAAACGAGACACAAACTCTCCAAGGAGAGGGCGGTGGCCAGAGCCACCTATGTTTGAGTCAATTGGTATGGCACCGCGAAGAATTATCCTTGGGCCCATGACCAAAACTCTCTTTGAAGCACAAGTACCATCAAAAATGGCTAATGTGAAAGAGTTGATCACTTTATGCATAATGGGGGGAGGGAGAGTTCATTGAGAGAACAACACTCCCCCTATGTCCAGCCTACACCTAGATTAGACAACAAGTTGAGTGTGGTGGGGTGTGCAAGGGTTCAAGCAACATTGCTCGAATCAATGATATTTAGCTCATGCCTTAACTCGCGAAATCTTGCTTCATCCAAAGGCTTCGTGAAAATATCTGCAAGGTTATCATGGGTGTTGACGTAGTTGAGCTCGATCTCCCCTCGCCTAATGTGATCTCGGATGAAGTGATACCGAATCTCAATATGCTTCGTCTTGAAGTGTTGCATGGGGTTGAGAGAAATCTTGATGTCACTTTCATTATCACACCAAAGAGGCACTTTGTCACAAATGACACCGTAATCCTTTAAAGTTTGCCTCACCAATAAGAGTTGTGCACAACAACTGCCGGCCGCCACATACTCCGCTTCAGTGGACGAGAGAGACACACAACTTTGCTTTTCAGAAGACCAACTTACCGAAGAGAAACCAAGGAATTGGCACCCTCCGGAAGTGGACTTCCTATCCACTTTGTCTCCCGCCCAATCGGAGTCCGAATACCCTACAAGCTTGAAGTTTGCTCCTCGTGGGTACCATAAGCCAAAGTTTGGGGTATGAGCCAAATATCAAAAGATTCGCCTGACCGCCACAAAGTGGCTTTCCTTAGGTGCGGCTTGAAACCGTGCACAAATTCCCACACTCAACATGATATCCGGTCTAGATGCACAAAGGTAAAGCAAGGAACCAATCATGGAGCGATATACCTTTTGATCCACCGCTTTACCATTGGGATAGATGTCAAGTTGGCACTTGGTGGGCATTGGAGTGGACGCCGGCTTCACATCACTTAGCTTGAATCTCTTGAGCATGTCTTGAGTGTATTTGGCTTGGTTGTTGAAGGTTCCTTCTCTTCTTTGCTTTACTTCAAAACCGAGAACGAACTTCAAATCTCTCATGGAAGACATCTTGAACTTTGAGGTCATGAGTGCGGAAAATTCCTCATTGAAAGCTTTGTTAGGGGAACCAAAGATAATGTCATCAACATATAGTTGGCACACAAACAACTCCCCTTTGACCTTCCTAGTAAAAAGAGTGGGGTTGATTAGCCCAACTTCAAACCCACGATCTTGTAATAACTCAGTAAGGTGGTCATACCACGCACGTGGGGCTTGTTTAAGGCCATAGAGTGCCTTATCGAGTTGATACACATGATCGGGAAAGTAGGGATCCTCGAACCCGGGGGTTGCTTGACATAAACCAACTCATTAATAGGACCATTAAGAAAAGCACTCTTCACATCCATTTGTTGCAACTTAAAGTTGTGATGAGAAGCATAAGCAATCAACAAACGAATAGATTCAAGGCGAGCAACGGGAGCAAAGGTTTCACCGTAGTCGATACCCTCGACTTGGGAGTAGCCTTGTGCCACCAATCGTGCCTTGTTGCGAATGATGGTCCCATGAGCATCTTGCTTGTTCTTGAATATCCACTTGGTTCCAATGACATTGTGGTTCCCCGTTGGCCTTGGCACTAATCTCCACACCTTGTTGTACTCGAAGTTGTTGAGTTCTTCATGCATGGCATTAAGCCAATCCGGATCTTCGAGTGCTTCATATACCTTTTGGGGTTCAACACAAGAGACAAACGCGTGATGTTCACAATAGTTTGCCAATTGTCTACGAGTGCTTACCCCCTTTTGAATGCTTCCAAGCACATTCTTCATGAGATGACCCTTGGTGGAGAGCTTGGATGCAATCTTGGCGGCACGACGCTCCAATTCCTCCTCGGTGGTGAGTTGAGGAGCGGTCACTTGATCATCTTGAGCGCCGTCTTGAGCTTGTTCTTGATCTTGAACTTGCTCGGAGGAGAGAACTTGACCTTGGGCATCACTTGGTGTGTCAGCACCGTCTTGAGCATGATCTTGCCCTTGGTCTTGTTCATGAGGTTGAGGGCCTTCACTTTGTTCTTCGGAAGCGTGTGGGCCTTGGGTTGGTGATGGCTCAACTTGAGTGGAGCATTGTCCTTCTCCTTCGGCCACAAGGGGTTCCTCAATGGGTAGGATAAAACCAACACCCATTCTTCTTATGGCTTGAGGAGGAATTTCATCACCTACATCACAAGTGCCACTTTGCTCCACTTGGGAGCCGTTATTCTCATCAAACTCCACGTTACACGTCTCCTCAATAAGTCCCGTGGATTTATTGAGGACACGGTAAGCATGAGAGTTTGTAGCATAACCAACAAATATGCCCTCATAAGCTCTAGCCTCAAATTTAGACAACCGAACACCTTTCTTGAGAATGAAACACTTACACCCGAACACCCGAAAGTACTTGAGGTTGGGCTTGTTACCGGTGAGTATCTCATATGGAGTCTTGTTCAAGCCCTTGCGGAGGTAGAGCCGATTGGATGCATGACACACGGTGTTGATGGCTTCGGCCCAAAAGTTGTATGGAGACTTGAACTCCGCCATCATGGTCCTTGCCGCATCCATCAACGTCCGGTTCTTCCTCTCCGCAACACCGTTTTGTTGAGGGGTGTAAGGTGCGGAATATTGATGCTTGATCCCCTCATCACTAAGAAACTCATCCAAGGTGTAGTTCTTGAACTCGGTGCCGTTGTCACTTCTTATTGTCAAGATCTTTGCATTGTGTTGACGTTGGGCTTCATTTGCAAAGTCAATGACGGTTTGTTGGGTCTCGCTCTTCCTCTTGAAGAAATACACCCAAGTGTATCTTGAATAGTCATCCACAATCACCAAGCAATACTTCCTACCCCCAAGACTATCAAGGATGGAGGCCCAAAGAGATCCAAATGAAGGAGCTCCAAAGGCCTCTTCGAGTAAATGATAGTCGTGGGAGGGTGAGCCTTCTCATGTAGCTTTCCTTCGATACAAGCACTGCAAGCACGATCTTTAGCAAAACTAACATTCGTTAGTCCACGGACATGGTCCCCCTTGAGAAGACTTTGCAAAGATCTCATATTGACATGGGCTAAACGGCGATGCCAAAGCCATCCCACGTCAACTTTAGCCATTAGGCATGTCGCGGTCTTAGTGGGATCGCTCCGAAAAGTTAATCACATAGAGACCGTTCTCGACATGCCCAACAAAGGCTACTTTAAGAGTCTTGCTCCACAAGAGGGCCACGGTATCAATATCAAAGAAAGTGGCAAAGCCCATGATTGCAAGTTGACGAACGGAAAGTAAATTGTATGCAAGGGACTCAACAAGCATGACCTTCTCGATCGTGAGATCATGAGAAATGACAACTTTGCCGAGTCCCAATACCTTAGAAGACGAGGCATCACCCCACTCGACATTGGTGGGCATAGATGGAATCTTGTGCACGTCCACCACCAAGTCCTTGCTTCCGGTCATATGATTTGTAGCTCCACTATCGAGCAACCATGATCCCCCACCGGAAGCAAACACCTACAAGAGATCAATGCTTGGTTTTAGGTACCCATTTTGTAATGGGTCCTTTGATGTTAGTAACAAGGGTCTTAGGAACCCAAATAGACCATTCAATATACTCATGAGGAGAACCAACAAATTTGGCATAAACATGCCCATCACTAGCACGGCATAACACATAAGAAGGATTAAAGTCGCCGGCTTTGTTGGGAGGGGTGGCATTGCCCTTCTTGACACCGCCACCCTTCGCATTGTTCTTCTTCTCCTTGGAAGCACCCTCTCCCTCCTTCACAAAAGTTTGCTTGAGAGGAGGAGGTCGTTTGGTCTTGTCATTCTTCTTCTTGTTCTTGGGCTTGGGTGCGAACCCAATCCCCTCCTTGGCCACAACTTCCTTTTGATTGCTCAAAAGGTCGTTGAGGTTCTTCTCACCTTGTATGCATGACACAAGGCCTTTCTCAAGTTGCTCCTTCAACTTAGCATTCTCCTCAACAAGATGCACATGCTCACAACAAGGGTTAGTAGCATTTGCATTATCAATTAACACCATATGAGGAAAGGTGGCTTTCTCCTTGGTTAGCTTCACTTGGAGTTGATCATGAGACTCCTTGAGGCTAACATGAACACCCTTCAAGACTTTGTGAGCCTTGTCGAGAATGTCAAACTCCTCTTTGAGTCTAGTAAGATCAACCCCAAGCTTTGCCTTCTCGGAGTTTAGCACACGAGAAACAACAAGAGCATGATCAAGATCTTTCTTTAACTTAGCATGATCATCGTTGTGTGACCCCTCAAGAGCCAAATGAAGACCACGCTCTTCGTCAAGAGCATTGGAAAGATCCGAAATCTCATCGGCGTAGTCATGACTATGCCCCTCCATCTTAGAGATGGTATCTTCGTGAGCCTCGATCATGTCATTGGCTTCACCAAGTTGTTCCAAGAGAGCAACGAAGTGCTTCTTGGATTTACCCTTGAGTTTACCCATAAAGGTCTCAAACTCATTCTCCTCCACATTTGTCCCCTCATGTTCATCAATGCTATCCGAAGAAGGATGATTAATGATGGTAGTTTTGATGTTGGGGTTACCTTGTTGGTGGCTTTAGCCATGAGGCACTTGGCGGTGATGTTCTCATTGGGTGAGTCGAAGAGAGACACCCATGGAGTCGTCGCAATGGCAACGGAGGCCATGGCAACCGACTCACCATCTTCATCATCGTCATCATCCTCATTGTACTCTTCTTGTACCACCAATGCCTTGGGAGGAGTCTTCTTGGTGAAGTTGCTCTTGTTGGGGAACGACTTGGCCTTGTCCTTTCGGATGAGCTTGCCACCATTGTCTTCCCTCTTCTCAGTAAGGGCACTCCGCAACAAAGTGGCTCACATTGCCACAATTGAAGCAAGTCCTCACTCGTTGCTTGCCCTTTGCGCCACTTGAATTGTTCTTGTTGAAGTTGGGCCTTGAGTTCTTCTTGCTCCAAAATTGCCTTGAAGCAAGCGCCATGTGTTCATGATAGGCATACTTCGTATCTTCGAGGTTGCTCTCCTCTTCTTCCTCTTCATCCTCTTCCTCCATACTAACCTTGGCCTTTAGAGCAAGGTTGGGCTTCTTTACTCTTTGAGAGCGAAGAACCGCATTGTCGGCGGTCTTGTCCAAGATGCTCATAGCAACGAACTCATCCAACACTTCACTTGAGGACAAGGTGTGGAAGTCCGGCCTTTGACGAATGACGGAGGACATGGCTTTGTGGTAGGGCATCATTGCCTTGAGGAATTTGCGCTTGATCCAATTGTCATCCGTGTCCTTACTTCCATGATCTCGGAGAGAGACCGCGAGTTTAGTTACTCTCCGATAAAGCTCACGAGGTTCTTCATCTTCTTTCATTGCAAACTCATCGGCTTCATCTTGCACCACTTCATAGTTGGAGCGTTGAATGCTTGCGCTTCCCCGATAGAGGGAAACCACTTGGTGCCAAGCATCTTTGGCCATGGTGTAGGGCCGGAGATGAGGAAGATCTTCGGGTGGGATTGCTTCTTGGATGATGAAGAGAGCATTCTCATTGAATTGATTATCCACGGCTTCTCTAGGAGTGAAGTTACTTCGGTCATGCGGATAGAAACCTTCTTCAATGATTCTCCAAAGGTTAGTGTTCACATGATTTAAATGACGCTTAAAATGATAGACCCAAGAATCAAATTCTACATTCTTCTCAATCTTAGGGGCCGGGCCGGCATGATTCAAATGAGTGGAAGGAAGCGGTCCACCATAGACAAGTGGAGGTTCCACATGGGCAAAGATGCCGGTGCCATTTTTACCACTAGAAGAAGGAGCTTTCTCGCTAGTAGCTTCCCCCTTGTCGGAGGTAGCATCCATCACCTTGTTAGCGGGATCACCCACTTTCAACGGTGCGGTGGAAAGTTTAAGCCCTTCTAAGAATTTATTAAACATGCTTTCGACCTCGGTCGTCATGGAGGTTTTCAATCTGTCCAACGCCACATTGAATTCCTCACGAGAGACCGCGGTTCCCCCATCTCCCGTAGACGAGACAGGATTCACACCGGAGTGCTCCTCCACACCGTCTACGACGTCAACCATACTCTTCGGACGGTAAAGTGCTTAATAAAGAGACGAGGCTCTGATACCAATTGAAAGGATCGATATAGTTGACTAGAGGGGGGTGAATAGGCAACTAACAATTTTTAGCTTTTCTTTACCAATTTAAACTTTGCATCAAAGTAGGTTGTCTAGTTATGCAACTAGGTGAGCAACCTATATGATGCAACAACAATAAGCATACACGCAAGCAAGAGATAAAGCACAAATAAGCTTGCACAAGTAAAGGCACGAGATAACCAAGAGTGGAGCCGGTGAAGACGAGGATGTGTTACCGAAGTTCCTTCCCTTTGAGAGGAAGTACGTCTCCGTTGGAGCGGTGTGGAGGCACAATGCTCCCCAAGAAGCCACTAGGGCCACCGTATTCTCCTCACGCCCTCACACAATGCGAGATGCCGTGATTCCACTATTGGTGCCCTTGGAGGCGGCGACCGAACCTTTACAAAAAAGGTTGGGGCAATCTCCACAACTTAATTGGAGGCTCCCAACGATACCACGAAGCTTCACCACAATGGACTATGGCTCCGCGGTGACCTCAACCGTCTAGGGTGCTCAAACACCCAAGAGTAACAAGATCCACAAGGGATTAGTGGGGGGATTCAAATTTCTCTTGGTGGAAGTGTAGATCGGGGCCTTCTCAACCAATCCCTAGAGAATCAACAAGTTTGATTGGCTAGGGAAGGAGATCGGGCGAAAATGGAGCTTGGAGCAACAATGGAGCTTGGAGGTGGAAGAGGTGGTCAACTAGAGGAGGAAGACACCCCTTATATAGTGGAAGAACAAATCCAACCGTTATCCACCAACTCAGCCTGCGCAACGCGGTACTACCGTACCTGAGGCGCGGTACTACCGCAGGGGCACGCGGTACTACCGCAGGGCCCCGCGGTACTACCGCCCACGCAGCAGAGACCAGAACAGCCTAAAATGCACTAAAGCAGAGGGCGGTAGTACTGCTGGCGCGGTACTACCGCTCCCCCTTGCGGTACTACCGCAAGGCAGGGGCTGTCCAGAGATGGGAAGGCATGGATATAAAAAATTACATCCGTGGCTACTTCCGCAGAGTTGGAGTCGATGCAAAAACCCGACGCGGTAGTACCGTAAGCCAGCAGCGGTACTACCGTGCGAGGCGCGGATGTAAAAACTTAAATCCGCCCCTTACTGCCGCGTACTTGCGGAACTAAGTCAGATACCATGGTACTACCGCTTACTAGAAGCGGTACTACCGTGGGCCCTTGCGGTACTACCGCACCAGCGGGCGGTACTACCGCAAGGTCCTGCGGTACTACCGCTCTAAGGAGCAGTACTACCGCACGCCCTAGTTCAGCAAGCAAGAGCAATATTTGCATAGACAAGGAAAACATAGGGTACTCCAAAGGCTAGAGGAAAGGAGGTGCAAAGGAAGATGTGTACGTGATGAATCCACCCAACCTTTCCAACGCGGACCCCCTCTTAATAGTACGGCTTCCCTACGACTCAATACCACCGAAAAGAAACGAAGAGAAACGCCGTCTTCCATAGCCTTCGAGGGGAACCAAATCATCTTGTGCCTAGTCAATATATCTGAAATATTCGATGCACATGATTAGTCTGTAAAAGCATTGTCATCAATCACTAAAACCAACTAAGGGATAAAAATGCCCTTACAATAATCCTTATGATCAAAATGAGACATGTATTACCATGCAAAAAAGCATTGTCATACTATACGGGAAGCAACCAGGCGAACATTTTCGTTCTCGAAATAAATGTAATATTTTTAAGAAAAATAAACATAATATTTCCAGCAATTGTTGAAGTATATTGGGTGTGGGTTGAACACTCCTCTCAAAAGAAAAATTAGGGTTCCTCTGCCTCCCGCCGGCGGCGCCGTCAGTCAGCCTCGTCTCTAGTGGCCTTAGGGCCATGGGCCGCGGTGGGTAGTGACCCTTGACGGTGGGAGGGCTCAGTTTTGAGATGTTTCTTCAAGTTTCTTTGGGGTTTGTGTCTTGCTCAAAAAGGTGATACGACGGTTGCTCCCTACAGACGAAATAAGATTCTCTCGTCTAGCCTCCGTTCCAGTGGTGCGTCTAGCAACGTTAGTGGAAGTGTGGGCTGTGTGTCTCTGGCGGATCCATCTTTGTTGGATTTGTTCAGATCTGATTGTCGTTCATCTTCCTTCATGTGTCTTCAGAGGTTGGATTCTTCCGATCTACGCTACTCTTCATCGGTGGCGGTTGTTGTTCTGGTCGTGGCGGTTGCTGTTCTGGTGCATTGGTTCTATGTGGCCTTAGCACGGCGACTTCTCGAGTGTCTATTACAACAAGTTTTGCCCGGCTTCGACGAGGGAGGGGCGATCATGGAAGTGCGCCTTCGCTTGCTTCATTGCTAGTAGTCGCCGCTAGGTGGTCTACGAATCTTGATGTAATTTTTATTATTTCTGATGTTCGTTGTACTGCCATGATTGAAGAATGAATAGATCAAAAGTTTTCCTGCCAAAAAATTAACCATTGCCTTGCTAATGTGAAAGAATTGGTCATGGTGGTCGCTACCACCATGAGGTGTTACAAGCCCATGGAGATGGTGCCAATAGGCATCTTAAACGCCGAC
Organism: Triticum aestivum; assembly: GCF_018294505.1. Taxonomy (NCBI): domain Eukaryota; kingdom Viridiplantae; phylum Streptophyta; class Magnoliopsida; order Poales; family Poaceae; genus Triticum; species Triticum aestivum. The sequence goes on along the minus strand of NC_057811.1, from coordinate 402,227,038 downwards.
TCTCAAACTGCCCTTAAACGTTGGGACCATGTGGTCGGGACGTGTTCTGCCATTCAACATGGTTATGCATCGGTCCATAAGCCGGTCGGAACACGCTTTTCCCCGTAAATAGGAGATGAAGTGGGGGGTTTTGTGAGTGTCCGGACCGCTGCCACGCCCGCTCCTGACTACCCTGGCCCACCCAAAACCTTCCTCCCTCACCCGTGTGCATTCCTTCCTGGAGCTAGATGTCCGCATTCATGCCGCTGTAGAGCGGACGCTCCGTGGTGACGCCGGCCCAGAGCGGAAGTGACCTTTCACTACCGATAACATTGAAGCGACGCGCCGACGGAGAGCGGCGCTCGTGCCATGTCCCCATTGTTCGTGCGTGTTCAATGTTGGAGCGGCGTGTACTGTACGTGACGGGACGGATATCTACCACACCCGTTCAATGCCCATCCGTCCGTATGCCGCCATTAAGCAGGCTCGCCGACTGAGGAACCTACTCCGGCACCGTGCATTGACGCACCCCAATGCTTGGCCTCCCTGGAACCTACTCCGGCACCGTGTGCATTGACGCACCCCAATGCTTGGCCTCCCTGGAATCCACACCCGGCTAAACTCCACATCACAATGCTTCCACTCCACATTCTCCTCCCTTGCACCTCATCCACCATAATTGCAAGCTGTAGTGCGATGTGGGAGAGGCTGTCATCAGATAAAAAGCACGGAGTGGGTACCCTTGCAGCCACCGGGCAGACCCGTGCACGCCTGGTGGATCGAGCATGACATGCCGCCCAACTCACCCGAGGTCTCCGACGACGACACAATGCCGGAATCCACGCATATGCATGCCGGCCCGAACAAGGGGCAAGCACAGGTGCCGGCTCCTATGTCAGTGTACCAGCAAGCGCAGGAGGTGCAAAGGTACAACTTGTTCCTCCTCGAGCAGCACCGGCTGGCGGAGGGCCAAATCTACGGCCAACGCGCAAGCGAAACGCCCGAGGTCTCCACGGCCGCGAGGAACCCAAAATTCATTGCGGAGCAGCGGGTGGTCTACTAAGCCATGTGTGCTCAAGGCGCCGGTCGCAACACTGAGCCAACGCAGCCAAACACGGACGCACATGCGCTAGCGACACAGGCGGTCAAGGACTCCAATGTCGTCAACTACGCGTCCTACGCACCGCCATCCAATATTCAGGGGCGTGTGGCAGGTGGACAGTTACGAACCGTCTATGTCCATCATCGACCGCATATTCACCGGCGCCGGTGTCTGGGTTAAATCCGGCAGATCTCGAGTAGGGGGTCTCGAGCTGGTGATCTTAGCTAGATGGTAACAGGATGAACAAGGGACACAATGTTTACCCACGTTTGGGCCCCCTCAAAGATGTAAAACCATACCTCAAGATCTAGCTGCTTCTGTTGTATTGATTGTGATAGATTACAAAGTACATGATGATCTACCTCGAGATCATATGTGAATGTATGATTCTCTACCCTATGGCCTAAAACCCCTCGACTTATATAGACACCGAGGGTACCTAGGTTTACATGTTGTTCGGTTACATCTAAGGATAAACATGCCGATGATTCAAATGTGTCTTGGAGTATGTGTTGAGTCTTCGGAGAATTCCATCTTGAGCATGCCAAGGGGCATGGTAGTCTTGGCCCACTTGTTGATGATCCAGGGGTCCTCGTCCCAACCCACTATGGAGGGCCCGACGTGGTTAGCACCCCCTAGTCTAGGACACCGCCAGTAGCCCGTGAACTGCTCTTCAAGCCGAGGACATTGAACTCCTTGGAGTGGCTTCGTCTTGGGTCTTTGGCTTCGTAGGCGAGTTCGACAAACTTGATGCTTCATCTTGATTTCATGTCTCAGGACACCCTCGGATCCAAAGTCTTTTGCACATTTGATTGATTCCCCCTCTCTGGCGTCTTCCTCTACTGTAACCAATGTTTTTAGTCCATGAGGTTATATACTTTGGACATCCGACGAGGTCTAACCCAAAATTCCCCGAGAAGTGATTATCTTATCGGATCCGAAGACCCAACCCAAGCCTGCGTAGCTTAACAACGAAATTTTGTAGTGATGGCATAGGTGGGTCGATCGGGTCGTGCCCTGACAACTTTTGACTGAAAACCCAACCATTTCCGTGCACTTTAGAACCGAAAGGTCCCATTAGTGGTTATTATACCAAGTTTACCGTGGCTCGAGGCCGTTTCCATTGGCACGCCTTGTCAATAAAGAATATTTCTCTGGAGTTTCAGTAATATCTTTAACAAAATCCCTCAACTGACGCGCGCATGTAATGCTCGTCATGGTTGGGAAACAGTGAAATTACCGTGCAACGTCATGCCCCCTGGTATTTTTTAACTGGGCTAAAAAGAGAGGAGGATGAATCTAGTTCAGTTAACGCCTTCCCCATTGCCTCCAGCACCCAAATCCCCCAAGCCCCTCCGCCTGGAGAACACAGCAAAAACCCAACCTTCATCCTCTTCCCATCTCTATTTCCTTCCTCAACGGCTAGAAAGGGAAAGGGCGTCGCCGCTCCGATAGCCGAGGAGAAGGCAGCGAGCCAGAGGGGGCTATGGATGCCCCCCATCGTCACCGCTGGCAACATCACCGAGGTATAGACGAGTAGCTACCTCCCATCGCCAGTTGAGGTAAAATGCCGCTTGCCCCTCGTCGGAGATGAGAACTGCTCCACCTCTCGAGTTCCAGAACCTCGGGCAGGATAGCGCGTTGTGTTTATCCCCCACCTCATCTGAGGTTTGGGCTTTCCTGTACACCCCTTTCTCGAAAGCCTCCTAGATTTCTACGGGATCCAGTTCCACCACCTCGCACCCAACTCCATCTTCCATATCACATCCTACATTGTTTTCCATGAGGCATTCCTCCGCATAGAGCATCACTTCGGGCTTTGGCTCAAATTATTCTGTGTCAAGCCACAGACCAATGGTCGTCACATTACAGAGTGTGGAGGGGCCATGAGCAAGCTCAACAATGTCAAATGGCCGCCGTGTAAATTCATTGGAACAGTGAAACTATGGCAAGAGGAGTGGTTCTATATGGCCGACGTGCCATCGGGGGACGAGGAAGGAGTCCCCACCTTCTAGACAACTCCCTTGAAGAGGTCGCACTCCTGGACTGCCAAGGGCCTCGACTAGGGGAACCAGGAGGAAGTTCGGGCATTCCAGAACCAAGTGAAGGTCCTTATCGGCAATGGCATCACCCTGATGGTTGTGATCCACGTCATGATCCACCGCAGGGTCCAGCCCCTCCAGGCCCGAGTATACCCTATATGGTGGTATGAGCCGGATAGTGAGGCTTCGATGATCCGAAGTTTCTTCAGGGAAGGACTTCTACTTGTGATAGTGGTTGGATTTTCCCAAAGATTAAGGGTGATGTATTATAGTAGCATCTAGTATTTCCCTCAGTAAAGAACCAAGGTTAACGAACCATAAGGAGACGGCACACAGACAACATGAACGGTACCTGCACACACAAAACAATGCTTGCACCGAATAAAGGCAAGGGGGTCGTCACTCCCCTGGTTCTTGCCAGTTACAAGTATCAAATCTGGTAGTGATAGGCAACAATAAAAATAAAATAAAATAAAATAGCAAGTTAAAAGATTTTAATGCAACTTCACTTTCATTTTTTATAGTTTTCTTTTATAAACCAAACTAGTGATAAACAAGAAACCAAAATATTTAATTGCAAGATATAAAGAAGATACCTTCAAGCACTTACCTCCCCGGCAATGGCTCCAGAAATAGCTTCATGTCTACTACGCAACTTTATTCTTGTAGACTCTGTTGGGCCTCTAAGCGCAGAGTTTTGTAGCACAACAGCAAAATTCGCTCAAGTGGATTAGATTCCGTGGGAGGTGTAGGATGAAGATGGTCTATCTCAAATAACCCTATAGTCAAATACAAAGAGTCTCTTGTGTCCCCAACACATCCAATAAAATTGTCAGTTGTATAAGTGCACTAGTTTGGCGAAAAGTTAATGGTAGGTGTGTAATATGGATGATAGAAATATCCTTTTTATAATAAGAACAAATAAAAACAGCAAGGTAGCAAGTAACAAAGTGTGTGAAAATGGTGTGTCAATGCTTAGAAACAAGGCCTACGGTTCATACTTTAAATAGTGCAATCTCTCAACATTACTAACATGATTAAATCACATAACAATCCCTCATAGTGTAGTAAAGAATCACTCCAAAGTCTCTATTCCTATAAGGAGAAAGTAGGATGAGATCGTGTAGGTAGTGAACCACCTCAAAGTTGTGTTTCCAATCAATCTTATGAACCACCCCAATGTGTCACGAATAGTTCTAGAGACCGTACTATGACTGAAGGAAATGTGCCCTAGAGGCAATAATAAAGTTGTTATTTACATTTCCTTATATCATGATAAATGTTTATTATTCATGCTAGAATTGTATTAACCGGAAACTTAGTACATGTGTGAATACATAGACAAATAGAGTGTCCCTAGTATGCCTCTACTTGACTAGCTTGTTTATCAAAGATGGTTATGTTTCCTAGCCATAGACATGTGTTGTCATTTGATGAACAGGATCACATCATTAGAGAATGATGTGATGGACAAGACCCATCCGTTAGCTTAGCACTATGATCGTTTAGTTTGTTGCTATTGCTTTCATCATGACTTATACATGTTCCTCTGACTATGAGATTATGCAACTCCCGAATATCGGAGGAACACTTAGTGTGCTATCAAACGTCACAACGTAACTGGGTGATTATAAAGATGCTCTGCAGGTGTCTCTGATAGTGTTTGTTGAGTTGGCATAGATCGAGATTAGGATTTGTCACTCCGATTGTCGGATAGGTATCTCTGGGCCCCCTCGGTAATGCACATCACTATAAGCCTTGCAAGCAATGTGACTAATGAGTTAGTTGCGGGATGATGTATTATAGAATGAGTAAAGAGACTTGCCGGTAACGAGATTGAACTAGGTATGGTGATACCGACGATAGAATCTCGGGCAAGTAACATACCGATGACAAAGGGAACAACGTATGTTGTTAGGCGGTTTGACCGATAAAGATCTTCGTAGAATATGTAGGAGCCAATATGAGCATCCATGTTCCGCTATTGGTTATTGACCGGAGATGTGTCTCGGTCATGTCTACATAGTTCTCGAACCCGTAGGGTCCGCACGCTTAATGTTCGATGACGATTCGTATTCTGAGTTTATGTGATTTGATGTACCGAAGGTTCTTCGGAGTCCCGGGTGTGATCACAGACATGACGAGGAGTCTCGAAATGGTCGAGACATAAAGATTGATATATTGGACCATGTTATTCGGACACCGGAAGTGTTCCGGATAGTTTCGGATAAAACCGGAGTGCCGGAGGGTTACCGGAAGCTCCCCCCCCCCCCCGGGAAGTTATGGGCCTTAGTGGGCTTTAGGGGAGAGAGAGGGCCGCAGCCAAGAGGTCTATGTTTACCCTTAATATCGGGTCTAGCAATTCTAGCAGCTTCATCACAGAAGTAAATAACATGCCCCTCAATATTATCGGCCAAGAGATCTTTAACCATAGCAATACTAGGTTCAACTTTAATTTGCTCAGAGGGTTTGGGTGTTCTAGTATTACTCTTACGAACCACAGTTGAAGCTTTAGCATGATCCTTTATTCTAGTAGGGAAAGGTGGTTTGTTAATATAAGCAGTAGAAACAATAGGATCAACATTGTAAGTGATAGTCTTTTCTTCAACTTTAATAGGTTCAACTAATTTTACTTCAATGTGAGGATAATATTTAAACCACTTCTCCTTAGGGAGATCAACATGAGTAGCAAAGGATTCACAGAAAGAAGCTACTATCTCAGAGTCAAGTCCATATTTAGTGCTAAATTCACGAAAAACATCGGTATCCATAAAAGATTTAACACAATCAAACTTAGGTGTTATACCTGACTCCTTACCTTCGTCGAGTTCCCAATCTTCAGAGTTGCGTTTAAAGACTATCCATGTATGAGAACAAAGTGTGGACTGACTTTGATTGACTTGCCCGATGATCGGCAAGCCATAGAGAATAAATGGATCTTCAAGAAGAAGACCGACGTTGACGGTAATGTTACTGTCTACAAAGCTCGACTTGTTGCGAAAGGTTTTCGACAAGTTCGAGGAGTTGACTACGATGAGACTTTCTCACCCGTAGCGATGCTTAAGTCTGTCCGAATCATGTTAGCAATTGCCGCATTTTATGATTATGAAATTTGGCAAATGGATATCAAAACTGCATTCCTGAATGGATTTTTGGAAGAAGAGTTGTATATGATGCAACCAGAAGGTTTTATCGATCCAAAGGGTGCTAACAAAGTGTGCAAGCTCCAGTGATCAATTTATGGACTGCTGGAAGCCTCTCGGAGTTGGAATAAACGTTTTGATAGTGTGATCAAAGCATATGGTTTTATACAGACTTTTGGAGAAGCCTGTATTTACAAGAAAGTGAGTGGGAGCTTTGTAGCATTTCTAATATTATATGTGGATGACATATTGTTGATTGGAAATGATATAGAATTTCTGGATAGCATAGCAAACATGCCCGTGCGTTGCAACGGGAGACAAAAAAAGTTACACGCCAGCCAAATAAGTATGACTCAATACCCCAAATTATGAGCGTCCTCTATTTTCACACAGTGGCTCACCATGTTTCCACTTATCTTTCTTCCCACCCTCATTGATGATGTACGCGATGTCCATGTGATCGCAATGCATTCGACGTGGTAAATCCCAAGGCAATGAGCTTGCCAATGCATAGCACACTTGTCATTGTGCCGCGCAAGAGAATGTTTAAAACTTTAAAAACAAATTTCATGAACCACAAACTACTCCTAGCGCCTAGACATAAAAAGATTTTCCAAAAACTACCCAAATCCTAGACATGAAAGACTTTTGAATCGACGAACATTTTTTCTAATCGACAAACATTTGTTTTAAAATTTTGGGCATTTTTTAAATGCATGAACATTTGTTTTGTTGAGACGAACATTTTTTTTTGAAATGCATGCATAGTTTTTGAATTCATGAATAGTTTTTGAGTTACCAAACCTATTTTGTATGAATGAACTTTTTTTATAATTGGGGACCAAATTTTAAAAAATTGTGATTTTTTTATAATTTGCGAAAAGTTTTGTAAATCACCAAAAAAATAAAACTGCGGAAAATTTATGATTTCTCGCACATTTTTTGAATTCATAAACATTCTATGATTTGTCGAATATTTTTCCAATGAACGCGTATGTGGGAGGAAAGAGGTGCGTGAGAAAAAGTTGGAGGAAAATAGGACAACCCTAGGGATCGAACCCTCGTCTGCACAATGGAGCAGAGACGCTTCGACCACTGAACTGCTAGTGCGTGTGTGATATATGTGGGGTATTTGTCTTATTAAAGAAGTGTGCACGACGATGACTTTGAAAGAAAAAACGAATCATTTTCTTGACTTATGGGTGGCATAGCGGGAAATTTATAGCAACTTTGAGGGTATTGACGGACGACCAGAAACCCTATTTGCTTTATTATTAGGTAGAGATAAAAGGATACTGGAATAAGAGTTTTTCTATGATAGACTTCGGTGAAGCTGCTTACATATTGGGCATCAAGATCTATAGAGATAGATCGAGACGCATAATTGGACTTTCACAAAGCACATACCTTGATAAGATTTTGAAGAAGTTCAAAATGGATCAGTCAAAGAAAGGGTTCTTGCCTGTGTTACAAGGTGTGAAGTTGAGTGAGACTCAATGCCCGACCATTGCAGAAGATAGAGAGAAAATGAAAGTCATTCCCTATGCCTCAGCCATAGGTTCTATCATGTATGCAATGCTGTATACCAGACCTGATGTGTGCCTTGCTATAAGTATAGTAGGGAGGTATCAAAGTAATCCAGGAGTGGATCACTCGACTGCGGTCAAGAACGTCCTTAAATACCTGAAAAGGACTATGGATATGTTTCTCGTTTATGGAGGTGACAAAGAGCTCGTTGTAAATGGTTACGTCGTTGTAAATGATTTCGGCATATAAACCAATGAACGAAGTACCGAACCGAACTAACCATGACCGAACCCGAAGTCACCGAAACCGAATTCTTCAGCCATAAAATCGGTCAGCTAATCTGAAAAACCGAACTCTCTTCGGTCAATTCGGGTGTACGTATCGAGTAACCGAATACACCGAAGTACCGAAGAAATTGATGGACTCGAGAGAAACCTACGTAGTCACAGGCCCATAGCCCGTAGCCCACAACCCAACTACTCGGCCTCGAGAGCCATAAATCCTTCTCCCAATCCCTGTCGCATCCGCATCCGCACCGGCACCTCGACTGCATCCCTAGCCGCCACCCGCTACTCTCTTGACCACCGCAACAACTAACCATATCCATCTCTCTCTCACTCCTCACCTGCTGCCGCTGCCGCCGGTGGCGATGGAGACCTTCCTGCGGCTGCGCGGCGCCGACTCCACCTCCGGCCAGCAGCTCGGCCTCCGCATCCACGCCAAGCAGAAGGTGCCCCTCGCCTACAACGCACTCCTACAGCTCGCAATCTTGCCACCCCATGTCTTCTACTTCTACTGATCCCCATGGCCGGCGGCGCGGTCCACTTCCACCTCTCAGCCCCGACCCTCCTATCCATCCGACGGCAGTGCTCCTTTTCGTGGAGATGGAAGATGACCGGCCAGGCAGCGGCTGTCTCTTCTGCTCAAGCCCGATGCACAGATCCGTGTTGGAAATGTTGGTATGTGATGGAATAAAGAAGGGAGTGGGTAGGCGCATGGATCTGGGGCTCTAATTGTCAACAGCGGGTGTGGAGAGGGATGAGGTGATGGATGAATTACAGCTTGTAATTAGCGTGTATTTTTGCTATAATTGATCTTGATCGATATAGCATGGATGTCTGAATCTCTGTTGCATGCTTGGTTTTCCTTTTGTCACTTACCCTCAAGACTGTGATTATGTTTTTATTTTGAGACCGAAGTTGGTCTTGCAGAACATTGGTGTTGTTCGGTCTTGACCGAGACCCGAACCGAAGTGTACGTGCACCGTTTTGTCGGTTAGTGCTTATTTAGGAAACTGATTGGTCAACAAAATCTAATAACCGATTTTTGTGGAAACCCGAAGCACCGAACCGATCGGTTGGGGGGAACCGAACGCCCAGGCCTAACTCTAAGTCACAAACCGGATACGTATTTATATTGAATGGTGGAGCTGTCAGTTGGTGCAGTTCCAAACAGAGCGTCGTGGCGGGATCTACGTGTGAAGCTGAGTACACAGCTGCTTCGGAAGCAGCGAATGAAGGAGTCTGGATGAAGGACTTCATATCCGATCTAGGTGTCATACCTAGTGCATCGGGTCCAATGAAAATCTTTTGTGACAATACTAGTGCAATTGCCTTGGCAAAGGAATCCAGAATTCACAAGAAGATCAAGCACATCAAGAGACGCTTCAATTCCATCCGTCATCAAGTGTCGGAAGGGGACATAGAGATTTGCAAGATACATATGGATCTGAATGTTGCAGACCCGTTGACTAAGCCTCTCTCATGAGCAGAACCTTATCAACACCAAGACTCCATGGGTGTTAGAATCATTACTGTGTAATCTAGATTACTGACTCTAGTGCAAATGGGAGACTGAAGGAAATGTGCCCTAGAGACAATAACAAAGTAGTTATTTACATTTCCTTATATCATGATAAATGTTTATTATTCATGCTAGAATTGTATTAACCGGAAACTTAGTACATGTGTGAATACATAGACAAATAGAGTGTCCCTAGTATGCCTCTACTTGACTAGCTTGTTTATCAAAGATGGTTATGTTTCCTAGCCATAGACATGTGTTGTCATTTGATGAACGGGATCACATCATTAGAGAATGATGTGATGGACAAGACCCATCCGTTAGCTTAGCACTATGATCGTTTAGTTTGTTGCTATTGCTTTCATCATGACTTATACATGTTCCTCTGACTATGAGATTATGCAACTCCCAAATACTGCAGGAACACTTAGTGTGCTATCAAACGTCACAACGTAACTGGGTGATTATAAAGATGCTCTACAGGTGTCTCCGATAGTGTTCGTTGAGTTGGCATAGATCGAGATTAGGATTTGTCACTCCGATTGTCAGAGAGATATCTCTCGGCCCTCTTGGTAATGCACATCACAATAAGCCTTGCAAGCAATGTGACTAATGAGTTAGTTGCGGGATGATGCATTACGGAATGAGTAAAGAGACTTGTCGGTAATGAGATTGAACTAGGTATGGTGATACCGACGATCGAATCTCGGGCAAGTAACATACCGATGACAAAGGGAACAATGTATGTTGTTATGCGGTTTGACCGATAAAGATCTTCGTAGAATATGTAGGAGCCAATATGAGCATCCAGGTTCCGCTATTGGTAATTGACCGAAGATGTGTCTCGGTCATGTCTACATAGTTCTCGAACCCGTAGGGTCCGCACGCTTAACGTTCGATGACGATTCGTATTATGAGTTTATGTGATTTGATGTACCGAAGGTTGTTCGGAGTCCCGGATGTGATCACGGACATGACGAGAAGTCTCGAAATGGTCGAGACATAAAGATTGATATATTGGACCATGTTATTCGGACACCGGAAGTGTTCCGGATAAAACCGGAGTGCCGGAGGGTTACCGGAACACCCCCCCCCCCCCCCCCCGAAGTTATGGGCCTTAGTGGGCTTTAGGGGAGAGAGAGGGCCGCAGCCAAGAGGTGGCACCCCCCCAAGGGGAGTCCAAATAGGACTAGCGGAGGGGGCGCGGCCCCTCTTTCCCTCTCCCTCTCCCTCTCGTTCCTTCTTCTCCTAGTTGGACTAGGAAAGGGGGGAACCTATACCTACTTGGAGTAGGATCCCCCCCCTTGGGCGCGCCCCTTGTGGCCGGTCGGCCTCCTCCTCACCTCCTTTATATACGGGGGAGGGGGCACCCCATAGACATCCAAGATTTGTCTTAGCCGTGTGCGGTGCCCCCCTCCACAGTTACACACCTCGGTCATATCATCGTAGTGCTTAGGCGAAGCCCTGCGCCGGTAACTTCATCATCATCGTCGCCACGCCATCGTGCTGACGGAACTCTCCCTCGGCCTCAGCTGGATCTAGAGTTAGAGGGACGTCACGGAGCTGAACGTGTGCAGATCGCGGAGGTGCCGTACGTTCGGTACTTGGATCGGTTGAATCGCGAAGACGTTCGACTACATCAAGCGCGTTACTAAACGCTTCCGCTTTCGGTCTATGAGGGTACGTGGACACACTCTCCCTGCTCGTTGATATGCTTCTCCTAGATAGATCTTGCGTGATCGTAGGAAATTTTTGAAATACTACGTTCCCCAATAATGACAACACCAAATAATACACATCAATCAACTATAATGTCACCTAGATACCCCAATGTCACCACGAGTATTCGCGAGTGAGACATGCATCAAGTGATCCCAAATCCAAGAACATTCAATCCGACATAACGAAACCTCAACGAGCAAAACTCAATTCACCACAAAAGAGATAGAGGGGAAGAACATCATGTGATCCGATTATATTATTGATAAAGATCATGATACATTAAGATCGTGCCAAATCAGGAACATGAGAGAGAGAGAGAGCTCAAACACATAGCTACTGGTACAAACCCTCAGCCTTGAGTATGAACTAGTCACGCATCACCATGGAGGCAGTAAGGATGATGAAGATGGCTTCCGTGATGGCTTACCCCTCCGACGGGGTGCCGAAAAAGGCCTCCAGATGAGATCGCTTCGGATTAGAGGCTGCGGTGGCGAAGTAAAAGATCGGGGTTTCTTTCTGAGGGTTTCTCAATTTATAGGATTTTCAGCGTTGGAATCACCCCAAAAGGAGTTACAAGGGACCCACAAGCTCAGATGGCACTCCCGACCCCCCACCCCCAGGGCGTGCCATGTGAACTTGTGGGCACCTCGTGGGTCTTCTGGTCCTTGCATGAAGCTTCGGGGGTCTCTTATGTTCCAAAAAAATCACTGTAAAATTTATCGCGTTTGGACTTCGTTTAGTATGGATTATCTATGAAACAAAGAAGATGCAAAAAACAGAACTGTCGCTGGGCACTAGATTAACATGTTAGTCCATAAAAATCATATAAAAGTGCACCAAATCCATGTAGAACTCATGTATATAGCATGAATACTTCATAAATTATAGATACGTTGGAGACGTATCAGTCTCCCATATTCTACTCTTCCTCGCCGGATGCCGCACCTCCATTGCATGGGTCTTGAACCCCGCCGCCGCTCATGGAGATGGCGTATGGAGGATGTGGTCGCTGATGTGGAACACCAAGGATGTGAACAACGAGCGCTGCCGTAGGATAGGTTTAGGGCCCAGGCGCTCTTTTTGATGAAAAATGTCCAAATTGTAATGAAGGTGCTCCGGTTTATATGAAAATCCTTCGTGTTTGCATGAATTTGTCTGGTTAGTTGAAACAGTGTTTGAAATGTATGCGGGCAGCGTTGGATGGCGCCTCCCGCATCTGTGTCCGCGAACTACCCCCCCCCCCCCCCCCCCAGTCCACGGACGGATACGGGAGCAAATTGGTGGGTCAACGCTGGAGATGTCGTTAGCAGTTTACAAGTATGCTTGAAATTTAACTATTATTCGGTGGTTTAATTCGTTATGTGATTGAAATTTCCCAGGAGTCAAAAAGTAAATTAATATTTACATGGATAGGCTCATAGTTAGTTAGATTACCAAAGTCGCTCTCTTCTTTTTTATATATAAAAGTTGGGTTTCATGAAAATACAAAGGTGAACATGGTTCCACGCACACTAACGTGAATTGTAAATTCTAAGAAAATACTATAAAACTCAAAAGATTCTGACATGAATTTTAAATTCAAAGAAAATACTATAAAACTCAAAAGATTCTGAAATTTTGGGTATCAAACTTGGTTAACCATTCTACTCAGGTGTGAAGTTTTGTGAGTATTGACACCTGTGGTATTTTTAGCAAAGAAAATACAAATAGAACCTTACAATTCTTCTTCTTTCTTCTTCAACATTCACAAGTGTGTGTGTGTGTGTGTGTGTGTGTGTGTGTGTGTGTGTGTGTGTGTGTGTGTGTGTGTGTGTGTGGTGAAGGGACAAAGGTTATGATTAGGGTGAGGGGTTCAACAACGTCGAACAAGAACCACAGCCCTCCCCTCACTATGAAGTTAGTTGGATGGTCAACGGTGGCCGAGAGGGAGGGAGTAGACAACGGTAAAAGGGAGGATCAACATGTGCAAACGCGCAAATATGAGAGGGCGGTTTGAGAGCAATGGGTAGTTTCCGCAATAGCCCAAAGTAGAATGAGCACAATGGCATTGTAACAAAGAAGACGGGATCACGGATATGAGGAGTTGAAGAAATGAGAGGGATTTGTGCCTATGGATTTTGATCCGACGGTATGCAAAGGGTTAACATCTTATCATCCTTGTCTCCAGTCACAAGGTTGTCAAAATCAAATTAGACAGGGGGTGGACCATTTTTCCTTGATAAAAATACTATATTAGCACCAAGCTATCTAAACAATATAAGGATAGCATACTAGATGAGGGTTCATTAGCACGATCCTGCCGTGGATAGCATAGGAGATGAGCATCATGTGGAGACACCACCCCATTTTTGGACACCACCACCATGCGCTACAAGAAGCCACAGCGCTACCTTCTCCTGCGTGACCGGGAGGGGAGGGAGCTGTCGAGGAGGGAAGGGAGGTACAACCCAAGTCACTGAGGAGGAAAGATGCCAAGACCGGTCAACAAAATTTGAATGGTCTTAATTACCGCCTTTTAGTTAATACTCCGTCAATCCGAAAATACTTGTCGAAAAAATGGATATACGGATTATTTCTCGGAGAAATGGATGAGGGAGTATTTATTTTCAAAATATATCCACTGATAACATACTGTATATCATAAAAACTTTTGAACTTTTGCCAAACGGTACCCCCATTGCAGTTTCTTATGCATCGTGCGAAACAAAACTATGATATGCTCAAAAAAGGTGAAATTTCCAAAGCATGGACATGCTCACACATCACGGTTAGGTGGGAACATATTTTACTCGGGATCCCATGGACGTCATCGTGCCAAACATGGAACCAACGGAGTTTAAGTTGTCGTCCGGTCTGCATGTGATTCTCATGCATGTACACCACAAGACTACATGATATACACAATTTTTTAGCTCTAGCAAGATACGTAAAATACTCACATCATTTGTTGATCGAATCAAGTAGCATACGCCGCGTCTTAGCTAACTCTAGACTTTGGCAGCCTCACCTTGAGCTGTCATGGAGTGCCCCACTCTACACAATAGGACTAGGACGATGGTTGAACGATGAACATCATCGGTAAACACGATGCCTTGATAGGATGGTTGGGTAGAGTTGTATTTTTCCAATTTCTTCCGTCGAGCTATGTCATTTCTCTCATTGCATCACACAAGTAAAATAGACTAGTTTGATTACGTATGCCAGTACTATTTTCCTTTCCCTCACGCGTAGGTACCAGGGCAAAGTTCTTCTCCCCTTCGACCTCCATCGGCCAATCCATGGATTCTCCTTCCTTCTACCTGCCGCTTCTGTGCCGGGTGGCGGCGAGGGGAATTCTGGTGCCTTGCATCCAGCTAGTAGTTTAGTTCAGAATTTTTTTAGTAATCGCAGGGGCACGCTTCATCTTTGAGTGGGACTTTGAGGCTTCGATCCTCCTCTAATTCGTCCGCCACAACGGAATCGACGAAGCTCCAACGTAGATTTCTGGCGTGTCCTTGGAGCGACGAGGTTAGGTTTTTCCGCGGTACGTGCACGAGCAAGATCTGGTATCACACACTTCATACCGAAGGGTTTTAATGACCATTCAACGGCTCCAGGACATTGGTCCTTATGGGCACGTCCACGAAGACTTCTCGCCTGAGAGCAAATCAGGCTGGTCGGCTCCGATATGGGAGCGGCGACAAGGATGCATCCACGGCTCATTCTGACGGCGACATTGCTCATCCGATGGTACGGGATCCTTGATGTAATTCTTACTTTGAGGAGTAGGGTATTTTGAAGACCGAGCTCCTTGGAGCCCGTTATTTAAAAAAAATCAAAATTCATAAATTTTAGTTTAAAAAATCTGAAAAAATACACGTGTATACAAGGATGTAAAGTGTATGTGTGAAATTTTTTAGGATGAAGTACCTTGAATTGCGAGCTGCACAAAAAAAACAAAATCATGGACTTTAAAGATGAACAATACATATACTAAGAAGCCTCAGAGTTGTCTTTTTTGTGTAGCTTCCATTTTAATGTACTTCGTTATGAAAATTTACACACTTGTACATTATGTATCTAGGTATATGTGTATTTGTTTTCAGAAATTTTTGAAACAAAAAATTGTAAATTTGTAGTTTTTAAATAAAGGCCTTCATTTTTTTAGAAAAGGAGGATGACCCCCGGCCTCTGCATCTGGGCGATGCATACGACCACTTTATTAATTATTTTCACAAGACCTTACAAAGTCATACAATAGTAAGACTAAAGCCGCCGTCTAAGCAACAAATGTCGCTACACCTATCCAGTTGATGAAGGGGCGCAGATAGCCTGGGCCTAATACCAAACAGACATCGCAGTCAAGCCTAACATCTAAGACCTGAGACCCCAACCTAGCCACTTGCCGGGTCTGGGGCACACACTGGTCCGGCGTGCTCTCAGAGGCCGCCGTCGCCAACTGCCACCGCTCCATCTTCAGAACTGTATTGATGCATCAACCTTTTGCTCGGTCTAGCTATCGTCGACGCCACCACGGCGCCCAACGGCACCTCCTCCCTGCGCGTAAACAGCTGAGCACGTCGCGGTCGCCAGTGATACACGTCAGCGCCATGCTGCCAAGTACCACCAGCCGACACAGCTTGAAGTTCTTGGAAGATCTGTCATGCGTAGCACCTGCCGACCAGGCATGACAAAGTGTAGCACCTGTCGGTCAGGCATGACTTGACGTCTCCACCGAAGCTCCGTGCAGCTCGGTCCTCCATGGAGCTCGGTCTTCGTTTGGCATTTCCGATGTTTGAGGTGCTTTGTACTTTCAGTTTTTTTTTCATAATAGATCCGTGACTGTTCTAACAAAAACACCAGTAGAATAACAAAACGAAAGTATACGCGGAAAACACAGCAAATCGAGCTTCCACATGGAGTTCCCCTGCACAAAATTGTTTCCACATGGGATTATATGCCGAAAATCGTTGGAAACCTGGCCAGAACATGCATGGGATCGGAATGGATCGACGAGGCCCGAGGGAATCTCGTGGTGCCCTACCACGTGTCCACGCCCACATGGACCAGACCCTGCGTTGTCCTACCACACTTGCATGTCTCCCGGTGAGCACACCACACGGTTGGCCACATGGTTGCTCCTAACGTGCTGCGGCGTCCGGTTCCGGGATCGATCGGGGGCTGCAAGCAAATTTGCCGCGGCGTCTGGGTTTGGGGGGCAAAACGGTCATTCGCCGTCCGGACGTCAAGGCCTATTTACCCGTGGACTCCATCCGGTTGGATGATACGGATTCCGTGGACTCGCTAGGCAGCGTTACCCCGACAGGGCGGCATGGACCCGTCACCAATTGGCTACCGGACACCTGGCGCTCCTCTTGGATCTGGTGCGGCCACACTACGGGGTGCCGAATAATTTTTAGCAGATGGAGTACTGTTTCCTGCATTCAGTATCTGTACCATTTCGTTCGCTGAATGTGCTGCTCCACTTGGTTTTTATCAGGGCTGCTGATTGTTGGGATCAATAGTTTTCTTTACAGCAAGTTGTCATCAAAAGTATAGTTATGGCATAGATGGTTGAAAACTTGTACTAATACATAATTGAACTGATTACTCCCCCCTTCCACTTATATACTTATATAGGGCCTAATACGTTTTTTAAGGTTATCTTTGACCACAGGTTAGCACAATGATACATGACATGCATGAGTAGGATATATGTACCTAAAAAAAGGGTATGTAGCTCAATTGCAAAGAGAGTTGGTAGAGTTTCTAGCTCTGTTTATGCTGTTGCCGAGCTAGATTTAACCTAGTTCATGTCTTTACAGTTTGGATAATGGAAGTTGTACAAGTTAAGAGCATCTTCAGCTACGTACCTCTAATTCGACCCCTCAAAAGCCCGTGGATGCGTCCGGTCAGTGACCGGTCATGTCTGTTTTGAACCCCTATTTATCCGGCCACACTCCTCATTTTCTTCCCCATATGTCCTGTCATGTGCATGTGATTGGTTGAGATGAAGAGAGAGAAAGAAAAGAATGAATAAAGAAAGAGAAGAGATGGTCCAGGTGGGGACGCGTCCTATGTGGCGGACTGACCGGGCACGTCCGCGAGCCCTCATATCCTCCCCATATTTCAGATGGATATGAGGGTTCGCGGACAGCCCGGGCGTATAGGGATGATATGAGGAGTCCGGTTGGGTCAACTTTTTGCTACTTTTTGCATCTCTCTCCTGTCTGGTCAGTGGTACCCGCGCCCGCCCGGTCAATTTGAGAAGTCCGACTGTAGATGCTCTAAGGGGGGAAACACCCTGAAGTGCAGACCAAGGCTCAAATAGCTAATTGTTTTGGAATTGTAGTTGAATACGTAACAGGCTTTGCTCTGTGGTTCTTCGACGACAAGGAACATGTGTTTGGTTTCTTGAGCAACTACTACATTGCCCATCATCAAAGTAAGGGAAAGGGGGTGACCCAGGTTCGAATAACATATATGTCGTGTTAGGATCTGACGAAACGCTTTAATGAGAAGAGAATCGACATTGACGCCACCAAAATTGATACTACTAGATCCATATAGAAGTTAGAGCATGTCGTTCAAATCTTAAATAACTAAAAAATGAGAGAGAAAGAGAGAGATTTTGTAATTAAGGTACTTATTTAGCTAAACATAATTGATAGATAGTCCCAACAATGAAAAAAAATAGATTGAATGCACAAGCTACACAAACCTTAGACTCTAGCAATGGGGTGAATACCGATAATGCTAGACCTACGAACCCGCTACAAACTCCCTACGTAAACTTCCAATCTACTCTTCTCGCCCCCCCCCCCCCCCCCCCCTAATTTCAGTGGGTGGGCCATGTCGCTCCTCCCCGGTCCAATAATACTGATCCACGTTGCTGCTTACGTAAAACACGTAACAAAAATTACGTAGGTCTAACATTACCCGGATGAATACGACCTCATGCTGGTATATTCAACATATTTATCCCTAATCTTCACCACACGAAAATTTGATTCGCTGGCATGCCTCTATTGGTGACTGTGGGTGCCCATATACTTGCGTACGCACGAGCGTGTGTCTTTTTTATTATCACAAGAATAAACTCAACACATGAGAAAAAAACATGGTTCCATCCACAAAAGATCTTGATAGCATAGAGAGCCTTCTCCAACCTCCACACCATGTAAGGTCTTTTCCGGAAGGGAAAAAGAGCACACTGTAAGTTCTAGGTTTCGACATGAAAAGAGAAAAACACCTTGTAATTCCTATAACTAGGAGCACACTTTTTTTACCTTTGAGAGCAAAAGATCACATCAGAATATCAAGATCAGACACCCGGCGTCCAGCTCCGTTGGTTCCGTCTCGATCCTCCGCCAATTCGTCCCACCCACCGCTGCCACCAAGGGACAAACTCGTCAATCCACACCGCCCCGGCGCCTATAAGAAGCCTCCTCCCCATTTCTTCAAACTTTAGCCGATCAGTATCCTCCACAAGAAAAAAAATACTATAAGCGCAATAGAAAAATAGTGATCCCTCAATAAGAAAATCAAGAAAAGATTTCCTTTTCTTCTTGGGCTCCCTTCCACCACCAACCTCTTCTCCGGCCGGCCGAGTTGTCCCGCTCCGGCTGCGTCTTCTCCGGCGAGAGGTGTAGCTAGGTTGCCTGCTCTTCCTTTGAGCGGTCTCCTCCCGGCAGGGCTGAGGAGATCTCTCGGGACCTCGGGACTGGGGCGTGTATGATGGGGATTTCGCTTATGCCGATGAAGACGCCCACGCGGCTTCTGTGGAGCACCAGCTTCTTCCGCCACAAGCTCGCCGCCATGATCGCCTCCTCGTCCTGCTTCTTATAAGAGCCCCTCCGCCGCGCAGCAGCTGTATATATACGTCTTTTTCATTTGATTCCGCCCCCCGTTCGATCGACAACCAACCAAGGCAACTTCTTGAAGCTTTCTCTGCGATGGAGCCCGGCCGGCTCATCTTCAACACGTCGGGCTCCGGCAACGGACAGATGCTCTTCATGGACTGCGGCGCCGGCGGCATCGCCGGCGCGGCCGGCATGTTCCATCGAGGTATTATATTCTCATCCACTACTAGTTTTCTCGATCCCGGTTGTTTGGTTCGTTAGTAGGTCTCGCCTTCTTGATTGTGTGGAGAGTGGAGAGTGATTGGTGTACTGATTGGGGTTGCCATGTTTGAGTGATGAAGGGGTGAGACCGGTCCTCGGCGGCATGGAAGAAGGGCGCGGCGTGAAGCGGCCCTTCTTCACCTCGCCGGATGACATGCTCGAGGAGGAGTACTACGACGAGCAGCTCCCGGAGAAGAAGCGGCGCCTCACCCCGGAGCAGGTGACAATTCGCTGCTACAGTGGTGAAGATGATGCTCTGTTCATCCGAATTAATTCTGATGGTGCATGCGCGCCACGCGTACGTGTATAGGTCCACCTGCTGGAGAGGAGCTTCGAGGAGGAGAATAAGCTGGAGCCGGAGAGGAAGACGGAGCTGGCCCGCAAGCTCGGGCTGCAGCCACGCCAGGTGGCCGTCTGGTTCCAGAACCGCCGCGCCCGGTGGAAGACAAAGACGCTGGAGCGCGACTTCGACCGCCTCAAGGCGTCCTTCGACGCCCTCCGGGCCGACCACGACGCCCTCCTCCAGGACAACCACCGGCTCCGGTCACAGGTAAATAATCGAAGTCAACAACCACGCTTCATCACCGGCCGGGCACCGGGGCTTCCGCCGCTGAGTTTGATTTGGGAGATCCATCCATCTTTGTGCCGTCAGGTGGTAACGTTGACCGAGAAGATGCAAGATAAGGAGGCGCCGGAAGGCAGCTTCGGTGCAGCCGTCGACGCCTTGGAGCCGGAGCAGGCGGCGGCGGAGGCGAAGGCTTCCTTGGCCAACGCCGAGGAACATGCCGCGGCAGCGGAGGCGTTCGAGGTGGTGCAGCAGCAGCTGCATGTGAAGGACGAGGAGAGGCTGAGCCCGGGGAGCGGCGGGAGCGCGGTGCTGGACGCGAGGGACGCGCTGCTCGGGAGCGGATGCGGTCTCGCCGGCGTGGTGGACAGCAGCGTGGACTCGTACTGCTTCCCGGGGGGCGCCGGCGGCGACGAGTACCACGAGTGCGTGATGGGCCCCGTGGCGGGCGGCATCCAGTCGGAGGAGGACGACGGCGCGGGCAGCGACGAGGGCTGCAGCTACTACCCCGACGACGCCGCCGTCTTCTTCGCCGCCGCGCAAGGGCACGGCCACCATCACACGGACGACGACGATCAGCAGGACGACGGCCAGATCAGCTACTGGATGTGGAACTAGGCTCGCGCACGCATCAAGAAGCGTGCGTGCGTGCGCCGTGGAATCGATCAATTTCGGAGTATATCAGTAAAAGAAATCGTGGCGTTTTGTTTTCTCTCCTTGTATGCTTCCCGCTGTAATCTTGGGTCACTACGATCGACCAAGTTGTATGCATATGCATTGTACTACGAGTTAGGGTAATACATCGGTGGTAAAATCTGTCGTGATGTACGGGAAATAAGTGAACGGAGTCAGAGCCTCATTCTTATGGCACAGTACATCATGTCAAATGAGATTTTTAATCATCTACTGCTAATGTCGTGTGAGTTTTGCAAGATCAAAAGCTGGCCCCGTTCTCAACTACTGTACGTGCGCTCATGGTTTTTTTTTTTGGCCTCTCCAAAAATATGAAAAGGCCATAGATGCAAGGAATAGTACTATGGAAAGGTTCTATACCATTTCCCACGTTCATAAATTATGTCATATTTTTCGGACCTTTGGAATAAAGAAACCACCCTCCAAACCTTGGCACTGTTTTCTAAGTAGCTTTTCCATTTTCGAAGTCCAGAAAATGTTGAAAACAATTGTGTTTATGGAGAATTGTGAACCTTGGGGCAAACAAGCAGCTCCTCCTCCGCGTCGTCTCCCGCGAGGCGCCCCGGAGGCCCCCTATCCCTCGCCGCCGCCGCCCCCTCCTCCTCCCTCGCCGTCGCCCGTGGCGGCGCGGGCTGCAGGTGATCGCCTCTGCCATGGCTGTGGCAGGTCGTGGTGGCATCGTGGCAGTAGGTGGTCGTGGTGCGCGCCTGAGGTTGGAGACGGCGGCCGCGGCGGCTCCTCCTGATTTGACCTCGCGGCGGCGCGGGCTGCGACGACTTGGGCTGCGGGGGCTGCCCTGACCGGGCCCCCCTCGGCTAGTCGGGGTGGCGGCGCAGTGACGGTGGATGCGCGGGTGCGTGCAAGGCGGCTCCGACGCTTTGAGCTCGCTGGGCGGCGCGGGTTGGGCAGTGGCTCGGTGGCTGCTGCCTCGGCCATGGATGGTTCCATGGCAGCTGGGCAGGTCGACTGCGGCGGCGGCTGGCATGGCCCGACGTCGGCTCGTTCGTAGGGGACTTGTGACAGCCTTTGCTCTCTCTCCTCGTCGTTCGGGCACTACTTCTGTCGAAGGGTTGTTCTTCTCCCAGCGGTGGTCCATCGCTCGTCTCGCGCCCGGTGCGGCAGGACTGACCTCGTCTTGCGCATGGTGTAGCAGGACCGAGCTCGTCTCGCGCACAGTGCAGCAGGATCGACCTCGTCTCGCATTCGATGCCGCTGGACAGAGCTTATCTCGCGCCCGGTGCTGCAGGACGGGTCGATGGAGGCCTGATTTGGCCGGCCTTTTGGGTTTCGGCGCTGGGGGCCGCTCAGGGGTGTGAAAGGCAGGTCCTTTCCTCCCGTCTCTTTGGTTGGGGTAGCGGCGGATCTCGGGTGAGGTGGTGTCAACGTCTTGGATGCCGGGGCGGCGGCCCTGGTGGTGGTAGCACGGTGCTCATGGGCAGAGGCCGTGGCTTGGTGCTGCCCGGTGGCCATGGACGTGTGTGCGGCGTGGTAGCCGGGGTGTGGGGTTCGGTGGCGGTGAGTATTGGCCGGGGTGAAAATATGTTCTATCTTCGGACGGACCGGCCGCGGCGAAGCTCGCTCCCTTCTTGAAGGCGTCGCCGCGGCTCTCATTGTCCGTCGTGCTGCTCCAGAGGAAACTCTGATCCTCAGATTGGGCGGTGGCGGCGCTCCGGTTTCGTATCCTTCCTGAAGGCACCGCCTTGGAGCACACGGTTTGTCGTATGCGGCTTCATTTCTTCGCGGTGACGTGTTCCCGGTTGAGCCCCCAGTTGCTCTTGTAGTGCTAGGGATGGTGTTGCTGCGATCAGCATCTATATATCTTGCCTTGGGTGTGTGCGTGTGTTGTTGTGGCGTGCGTTTGTACCGGGTTGTTGTGGATCATTGCTTTATATATAAAGCGGGGTGAAAGCCTTTTTCGGTAATTGTGAACCTTGCAAATTCAACAAAATAACATGGACGGTAAGCCGGTAACCTATTTCAAAGCCTATTAACAAAAGAAAATACTATTGAAACTTGGATATATGGTTGTTGTTGACCGGTTTTTGAAATTTTTAGGTTTAATATGGACAATGAAATAATTCAAGGTTCAAACCGAACTTGGCGTCACGGTGTTCCGAAAATATTTCTTTATTCACTTATGAAGCGATCATCCTCTTGACCTAATTTTGGCTATGCATCATACAACACGTATCTGCACTACAACGCACACTTGCAGTCCAAATTGAAACCACTACTAGGATAGATCATCAGGAAATCAAGAGGTTTCCTATTAAACAACATTCATAATTGAGAACCCACCGTTGGTTAGATGGTTAAGAGGTTGATACATTAGAGCGATGATATTTTTACGCAATATTTTTACAAAATCTTACTCCCTCCATTCCATAATGTAGTGCCTATAGATTTTTGTGAAAGTCAAACTTTGTCAACTTTGACCAAGTGTATAGAGAAAACTGTCTACGTTTACAATACCAAACATGTATATTCTGAAAATATAACTCATGATGTATTCAATGTGCATTTGGTATTCTAGATGTACCTACTTTTTTTTATGAATATGATATCAAAGTTTGTAATGTTTGACTTTTGCAAAATTTTATAGGCAATATATTATGGAATGGAGGGAGCACGTATTAGTTCAATCCGGCGACGGTTATTCCCATGTTTTGTTCTAGGTAGTCGTTCCCCCTCTCACAGTATGTATTTTTTATTTTTTGTTTGTAAAACTAGTGCGTAGGAATAGGATTTCTGGGTACATTATAGCCACATTCTGACTTTAGCCATTACTGTATACGTTGTGTGATTGTATGCTTTATGTATCAATTTTGTACTCGCCATTTTAAAATGCAACATGTATAATTAAGTATAATCGCCACTTCATTAGTGTGCATATACATAAAGCTAGACTACACATTACTTAAAGTATCTATCGATGGAAGGCAAGGCAGGGGTATGCGGTTTAACTTTATTTCCAATCTTCTACACTGTCTAGACACAGAGAGGAACACACACAAAAAATGCACCTTCACATTTATTACGAGAAATGTATAGGTAGTTAGCCTTGGTCAATGCAAACAATTGGCCCTGCTGATCTGTTTGGATAATCGTGTTCACGTAAACCTGCCACACGTGAGTTCATGCTTGCAATATTGACACTCAGCCGTGTTTTTCAGTCGGAATTTTAGTTGTTGAATTGACTTAATAGAAGGTACTATTATATATTGGATGATACTCCGTATATAGTGATAAGATGAGTATAATTATTACGTTCCAAGCCAGCATCCATTTCCTTGATTGTTGATTGATGAAATTAAAAAAAAAACAGTCCAATGTGGATAATCATTCCTTTTGTGTGGAAATTAATTGATGAAACTGAATCGATCAATCTATTGCATAATGCGATTAATTGATAATCATTCCTTTTGTGTTTTCGTGTCCGCGTCTAGACACAAAAGGAATGCACGATACACTGTCTAGACACTGACAGAAAATTAATTGCGGATACGAGCGCAGAACAAGAAATGCACATTACCGCATTATCACGAGAATTGTATAGATAGTTGTCCTTGGTCAATGCAAACAATTAACTGGCCCTGCTGATCCGTTTGGATAGCCATGTCCATGTTCATGTAAACCTCCACACTTGAGTGACTTGCTTCTAAAATAATTACTCTTCCTCCTCCTCAAAATATAAGGCGTGCTTGACTTTGCACGGTCTTTGATGCATAACTTTGATCATTTATATATACCAAATTACTTGGATTGAAGATGTATCAATAGTATCATTGTATTTGTCTTGTAAAGCAATTCTATTTTATGTGACTTTATAATAATTTTATAAGCATACAATAGGTGAAAATTATAGTCAAAGTTGCCCACGAAGACCAAAAAAGTCATTGCGCGTCTTATATTTTGGTAAGGTGAGAGTAATAAGATAAATCAAGAGAAAAGGAGAAGTTTCCTATCAAAGGGCATGTGTATTGAGAACCAATCATGTAGTACATGGTTAGGAGGGTCGTCGTGTATTGTGCCCCCAGTCCGTGACTTTGGACATGTTCAGTAGACACTGTGTGAGTGTATGCTCATGTATCTAGGATGTACTCAACCTTTAAAAAAACAATATGCATAATTAAGTATACTCGCTACATCATTAGTGTGCATATACAAAAAGCTAGATTAAATTACTTAAAGCATCCATCGGCGCAAGTCAAGCTATATGCAGTTTAATTTCTTTCAGGGGCATGAAATTTAACTTGCTTTCATGTCTTCTTCCTAGCTGTGTTGGCACAGATAGGAACCTACAACAAGAAATGCTCAATTTTACATTTATTATAGGAAAGTTATAGGTAGTTAACCTTGGTCAAGGCAAACTATTGACCATGTGATACGTTTAGATGACCTTGTTCATGTAAACATGCCACACTTGAGTGTCAATATTTACATTGAACCACGTTCTTTGGTCAGACTTGTGGACAATGATTGGACTTAACATGGAAATTCCTTAACATGCGGTACAACCTCCTCTCTGGTTGGAAGGCCCTCACATATTCCTAGATTGATAATTTTGACCAACGTAGTACGGGTTATATATTGCAAAAATAAAATAATTAGAAACTACAAATGCTAAATTTTCTGATTGTATAACTTTTGTGATATACAATTCATATTATATTGATCGAATTGTCAATCTATGGATATATGTGTGGGCCTTATAAACCATAAAGGGTGGACGATGGAGTATATAATTAGATGATGCATGCTGCATATAGACTTTAAATGAGTATAGTGATTACTTGTGAAACCAGCATCCATTTTCTTGATTGTTCATCGATGAAATTGAAAACCAGTCTCATGTGGATAATCATTCCTTTTGTATGGAAATTAATTGATGAAACCGATTGTGGGGGACAACATGATTTAAAGTTTGCTGAACAGTACGTCGATTGATCTATCACACAAATATTCTTGTAAAAAGAAGCATTTTTTTGTCACAACCTCATCCACTCAAGGAAAGAAAAACAAACCGTGTCTAGCCTCTTCTCCCACTCCCTTTTCCATGTCCTTAGCTTTTCACTTTTTTCGGAAAACATCCAATCTATTCATCTCCGATCATGGTAGTACAACGAACATAAAAAATGACAAAAAATACATCCATATCCATAGACCACTTAGCGACGACTACAAGCACTGAAGCGAGCCGAAGGCGCACCGCCATCATCGCCTCTCCCTCACCGGAGCCGGGCAAAACTTGTTGTAGTAGACAATCGGGAAGTCGTCGTGATAAGGCCCCATAGGACCAATGCACCAAAACATCAACCGCCGCCGATGAAAGAGTAGCGTAGATCGGAAGGATCCAACCTGGAAGCACGTGGACGTAGACGAACAACGAACAGATCCGAGAAAATCCACCAAGGACATATCCACCGGAGACAGACAACCACACACCTACCGACGATGCTAGACGCACCAACGAAACGCGGGCTAGGCGGGGAGAACCTTATTCCATTTTCAGTGAGCCGCCGCCGTCTCGTCTTCATAAGCAGGACACAAACCCTAACAAATCTCGAAGACACATTAAAAAATGATGCCCTCCCGCCGGCAAAGGCGGGGATCCAGCTCCCATGACCCTAAGGCCACGGGAGACAAGGTGGACCGGCAGCGGCGCCGGTGAGAGGCAGAGGAGCCCTAATTGAGGAGGCGGCGGCTAATCTGAGCAAGGCCTACACGTACGTTGCCTTTTTAGCTTTTCACTGTTTCTAAGGTGATGCATCACTTTCACGCCGTCGCCAGGATTTTCCCAAGAATAACAAAGTCACCTTAACCCGACAGTGCTTAATTGGGAGCATACACACAAACATGAGTTGTTCTCTAAGTGGAAAAATACAATACTATATGTGGATTTATACTCTTATGATAACAAAGTGCATGGAGAGCCCTAATTTTTTGCGTCTGTTGAATTGAATTGTTGTCATGCGCAAAAGAAGAAAAAGAAGAAGGAGAAGAATTGGCATCAAGATAGCTAGTCCATGACTGGATTATCTCACGGATAAACTAGTGTCCTCACCAGGAGTGGTAGTTAATTGCCCAAGTCTAACAGGCTCATGACGAGAACATTTTCCCCTGATTGGCCACGGGAGCACCTTTGGTCCCTTGCAGCCCCCACTCACGCCTAGACAAAAGCATGGCCAAGATTTCACCCCTCCTCCTCGACGGCGACGTTGCATGCAGGAAAGAAAAGATTAGGTGCTACCAAAGCTTGCGCTAGGGGGCCCTGGCCGTAATGGCGTGTCAATGTGTGCCATACACCGGGTCGGTCGTGCTGCTGCTCTATTCGTGCTAATCGTCGCTTTTTTGGAAGAAAGAAAAATCTAGCTAGGCTGGGGATGGAGGTTGGCCTCACAGTCGATCCGAAAGCATCTGCCGCGGTTGCGATCGGTCGTGTTCGTGTCGCGGGAAGAAAGGAAGGGAAATGGAATTCATTTTTCAGATGGCGACTGAAAATATACTAGTAGGGAGGCAAGTGAGACATGTGCTAGCTCCAACGTGCTTATCAGAAATTCAGACTGGCGAGGAGGGGGGCCAGGCTATCTAGCGCAGTGATTTGTGTGCATGAAAATTGAAGCACGGCTGGGCTGAGACGGACGTCGATCCATTGGTACGGGGGGTGATAAGAGTAACTCCAACGCGCCGACCCATTTCGTCCGCGTGGTTCTGTCTGGATCGTCGCGAACAGAAAAATCGGCCCGTCAATCGATGGTAAAGCGTCCATCATTTTTCTTCACTTTCCTAAAATCTCTCGGCCGCTCGCCATGGACGACGCCCTCGATGTCGTCGCCGGCCTCGCCTCCCTCGCCTCTTCCGGCCTCACCTCCGCCCCCTCCGACAAATGCAAGCTCCCGCCGCCGCAAGACCGCCGCGCCGCGTAAGAAGAAGAAGCTGACGTCCGAGGAGCGGGCCGTGCAGTCGGCCGAGAGGAAGGGTCGGAGGCACACGGCGGACGCAAGGGATGAAGCAGCGGTCGTCGCCGCCCTCACCGTCACTGCACAGCAGGAGGAAACCAACGCCCTCTCTTTTTGTATGCCGGCAAGTGTGCTGGCATGACCACGGCCGAGATGGCGTGGTCGAATTCCCGCCCTTTTTTATGTGCTGGCAAGTGCGCCAGCATGAACTGTGTGGTGGTTTTTTTTTAGGCTGGCATTATATGCCGGCCGCTGGCATGGTGTTGACATGAACTTTGGGCGACGGCAATGATCTATGCCAGCGGACCTTTAAATTTTTTGCGCGGACATGAATTGGGTCACGCGTGTTGGGTGCACAGCCGACCCCCCAAAAAGAAGCAAGGCAGACGCCCTGGGGCAGCCAACCCAAATGAACGAAAAGCGGACAAAATCATGGTCTGTTTATGTTGGCGTGTTTGGGTTGCTCTAAGCGATCTCTTGATTACGTGATGTATTGTCGGTGTCGCTGTGGGGGAGGGGGCAGATGAGACGAGATGATATGATGAGACGAGGCGACCGGGGCGGCAAGGAGAACAAATACTTGCTTGCTCTCGCCTGCATCCTCAGGCTGTCCGGTTTCCGAGTCGTGATCCCAGCAGTGTGGTTTGGGCTCTTGCAGCGCCGCGCTCGCTGTCCGCCTGGCGTGCGGTGGCAACGCAACGCATGCAGGATCACCATCCCGTGGACGCAACCGCGCGCGCCGATAGTCGCAGCGGCGCGTCGTGTTTGCGTCGGCGGCTCGGCTCGGCTCGGCGGGCATCCAGACAAGGCGGGCTCTGCATCGATGAACCGGTGAAGGACTGATCGCCAGTACGAAGTTAAAACGTTTTCTAGTCTAATATAGGTACTCCCGGAGCCATGGGGCGGGCGGGCGGGCGGAGGAACAGGAGCAGATGGTGGGGGCGCCAGCGAGTGGACCACTAGTCAGTTCGGCCATGTTCCGTGTCCCCCCATCCGACGCCCGCACCGGCGTAGGGACCGTCTCCCCCTCCCTCCCCCGGTCCAGCCTCGCATCGCATCGCATTGCTGGCTGCACCCAGCCCCGGACGCCGCAGTTGCCGTGGCCGTGGGTGATGCCTGACGCTGACGGGATGGCTTGAGCAGTGGTTTCAGTGCACGGGTCCGTTCGATCCTTCGCCACCGCACGCGTGGTCTGCCTCTCGCAACTTCTCACGCACTGTTCTACCTTCCCTACGAAAACTGTATCGTCGCGTCGGGCCCTTGTTCTTTCCAACGGCTCACCTACCGCCATGGGCTGAGTATTTAACCAAAAACTATCACATTTCATGCACATGTGACAGAAAACTACCAGTTTACGTTTTTATGCGGAAAACTATCAAATTTGTCCTAAACCATGGCAAAAAACTACCAACTCGCGTAAGCGCTCGCTTCGCCCGCGCTAACCCCGAATCTGACCGGTTGGGCCCGCGAATCAGTTGCCACGCTGGCAACGGACGGCCGCCGCGCGTTGACGGCCGTTAACGGCCCGTCCGCTGTCGGAACGGCGGCTGTCGGTCGGGTGCGGGTCAAGATCTGGTTCGTTCCCCTCTCGCTTCACTCTCTCCCTCCTCTCCCTCTCTCTGAACTAGGTGGCGGCCGCCATGTCGTCGTTGATTCCGGAGGGTGGCGGCGCTGGTGGCGGCGACGTTGGCGGCGGCGACGCTGGCGGCGTTGACACAAGTTTGGACGCTGCTGCCTCGCCCGCGCCTCCACCGATGGCCAGCGGCTCAGTCGATAATTGGTTGGGGAGCACCAGTTTCTCAACGCAGGCTGGCTCGCAGCAGCCGGAGGCACCGCTCTCCCAGTCATCGCCAATGGGTTGCAGGTATGCAAGTATCATCTGCTGGGCCTTTGGTTAGCTGCTTCAATCTGGCAGATTAGTAAGATGTGTTTGTTTCTGTTAGTTGGACATGTGTAGTAAACTGTATTGCAGTTGTAGCTCAGTCAATTTCAATTCAATTCATGAGCACTTATTTGTGCAGTTTGGCTGACCAGAAGTGGGATATATGGTTTCATTTAGAAGGAAGAAACCCTGTGAAAAGGGGTATATTTGAGTCAGATATTTCTTTGCTTACTCTACAATCACTCATTGCTAGTGAAGGGTATGGGGACAGTGATTACATGTACTATGTGAAGGAGGAGGGAATTGGATCTGAAAGAGTAAAGTATTTAGGTAATGAAGCTAGTGTTCATGAAATGTTGGAGTATTTTCATCATGTCAAGGTTGTGAACATAAGGGTTGTGAGAGATGTTGAACCTGGAATTAGTACACAGGCTAATGAGAATTACATGAACACTCAAGAGAGCTGCTGTGTGAAAATGGTTGTGGCAATCAGAAGATGATAGAAAGGCTCAGCTTGAGAGGAGCAGGATTCAAAGAGAGGCAGATTTGAACCACTTTGAAGGAGACACTGAAGTGTCTGAATTTTGTTCTGAGCATTCAGTTCATTCAGATGGGAGTGCTGAAGCTGTTCAACAAATGGAAATAGAGTGTGCCTCTGAAGAGGATACAACATTGCAAACTACTGCTATTGTGAAACATGTGAAGAATCCTGGTCCAACTAGCAGATGTCACAATGAGGTAGAGATAAAACGTTTTGAAGATTGGTTTCCTGAAGCAGATGAGTTTTGTTTTGCTGGTGATGCAGGCATAAGTGATGAGGAAGAAGAAGATGAAGTTGAACTACCATACCTCATGAAGAAGCCAAAGACAAAGAGTAGTAAGAAAAAGATGAAGGAAAGGCTATATTTTGACCCCTCAATTCCCAATTCACATTTACTCTTGTGCAAGAGCTTGTGTTTTGATAGTGTTTACCAGTTCAGAGAAGCATTAAGAGATTTTCATATAAGGACTTTGAGGTCTTTTCACTACCACAGGAACACTCCAACAAGAATTATTGTTTGGTGTTCACAGAGAGAGCATGGATGTGAATTTTACATGTGTGCCTCCAGGATAGCTCATGAAAGAACATTTTGCATTAAGAAGTGTAACATGGAGCACACTTGTCCAGCATCAGCAGAGAACACAAAGGTTACTACTAAGTGGCTTTCCAAAGCAGTTGAGCCTTCTCTTAGAGCAGATCCTAGAGCACCTGTGGATTCACTTATTAAAAACAGCAAAGTCAATTTTTCAGTTGATGTATCAAAGAGTGTGGCCTATAGGGCAAGGAGGAAGGCTATTAAGGTTGTACAAGGTGACCAGAAGGAGCAGTACTATAGACTGAGGGACTACCTACAAGCAGTTCTTGACACAAACCCTGGTAGCAGGTGTGTAGTTACAACATTTGAGGACCCAGAAAACCCTGCCCCAACTCCTAGATTTAAGTACATGTTCCACTGCTTGCATGCATCAAAGCAAGGATTTTTTAATGGTTCCAGGCCCTTTATAGGTAAATCTATAACTGCATTTTGTTCAAAATATCTTGTTGTAAATTTATGGTAGCTAATTTGGGTATGGATGCAGGGCTTGATGGTTGCTTCATCAAGCTAACTACTGGACAGCAAATTCTTGCAGCCACAGGAAGAGATGGCAACAACAACATCTACCCCATAGCCTTTTGTGTGGTTGATAAGGAAGATTCAGAGAGTTGGACATGGTTCCTAACCCAGCTAAGATGTTGCATTGGAAGTGGTAGCAAATTTGGAACCTACACCATTATTTCTGACAGGCAAAAGGTATGCACCCTATCTTAGCCAGTAGTTCAGATATATATTGTTATTAGTAGCTTTATTTCTTTTTGTTCATGACCATGGTTATTAATTTACAATCAGGGTCTTCTTAAGGCTATAAATGAGGTGTTCCCTGATTCCCCTCAGAGATACTGCCTCAGGCACATATATGCAAATTTTCAGTCAGCTGGTTTCAGAGGAGCAGAACTAAAGAAGCTAGTAGATCAGGCTAGCTACTCATTCACCAAACATGGCCATGAATTAGCAATGGCAGAGCTTAAATCAGAGTGTGAGGATGCCTGGAAGTGGCTTAAAAAATTCCAAAGGAGACTTGGTGTAGGTCTGCAATGGATTACAATTGCAAAACTGATCTTGTTGTGAACAACCTTAGTGAGGTTTTCAACAAAATGATCCTTGATGTTAGGGCCAAACCAATTAGGACTATGTTTGAAGGAATTAGGACTAAGAAGATGATCAAAAGGCAGAAGACTAGGGAAAAAACAGAGAACACCAGGTGGATGATCACACCCAACTGTTCAGAGAAACTAGAGGAGAATAAGAAATATGCCAAATTTTGTGAGGCACATAGGGCTGGTCCTGACATCTGGCAAGTGTCTAGTGCTGAAAATCAGTATTGTGTGAACATAGCTACTAAATCATGTGACTGCAGGAGGTGGGACATGACAGGTGTGACATGCAGTCATGCAATAGCAGCAATGAGCAAACTTCACATGCACCCAGAGGACTATGTGCATGAATTTTTCAGAAAACCACTATATATTGAAGCATACAAAGACATAGTGTACCCTGTCCCTGGTCCTGAATTCTGGCCTGACACCCATACTCAGGATATTGAGCCCCCAGTGTTCAAAGAAAAAGCAGGCAAGAAACAGACAGCTAGGAGAAAGGGCCAGTTTGAGGTGCCTGCACCAAAGGACACAAGCAGGATGGGAACAATTACATGCAGCAATTGTGGTCTACAAGGCCACAGATATACAAACTGTGGGAAAGCTCTAAAACCTAGTCTTGAGATGAGAAAGAACTTACATCAGGTCATTCAAAAATGATGCATTCTTTGTTTAATTATTTTAGTTCTGGTCTATTTACTAACTAATTTAATTTTGTCATGCAGGAGAATAGAGAAATTTTTAGGGGTTCCTCTAGTGCTACACATCCACCTCCACAACCACCACCTCAACAGCAAACTGCACAGATGCCAGCATCATCTGCTCCACCTCCTAAAGCAATGAGGAACAGAAAAACAGCAGCAAATAAGAGAGGTTCAACATCAACAGTTTCAGCAGGAGCAGCCAGGTCTTCACCAGCACCTGCAACAGGATCAGCATCAACAAGAGCTCCAAGAGGATCAACATCAACAAGAACATTCAATGCACCAAGAACATCCACTGGAGAACCAGGGATATTGGCAGGCAAGAGGAAGAGGAAACCTCCTAGCAAGTTTGCATCCTATTTCAATGCTAGTGGAAACTATTGAACTCTGTGTCTAAGTTTGTGTTCTGCTACTTAGTTTGAGTGTATGGTACTAAGTTTGTGTTCTGCTACTAAATGTGTGTTGTGCTACTAAATTCAGACATGTGAACTTGTGGACAATGTTGAATGTATGGTTTAGGTGCATTTTGAAATTGTTTTAACTTGTTTTATTTGTTTTACATTGCCATTTAAACAGTTCAGAAGTTACATTGCCATTTACTGCCAAATTCGTTTTAGAAAAAAAAATCTGCACAAAAAAAGTCTGGCCTGGGTTGAACCCAGGACCAGTTGGTTGTAACCATGCGTTCAATACCAATGGGCTAGTGCTTGTGATTTGTTTGACTAGCATCGGCCAAACTTATTATATGTTGTTAGCCGGCAGCGTTGTGTAACACCAGACGTTTCAGATTCTACGGCTTTAATACGTGTCCACCCACCACTCTCTCTGCCCACTCGCCGCTCGCACCGCCCACTCCACTTCCCCCTCTCTCCTGTCGAAATCGCCGCCGACAACCACCCCCACCGCCGTCGCCATGGACTGGCAGCTCGCCATTGAAGCTCTCGCCGGCAACAACCAGGAGATGCGCGCGCAGTACAGGGAGATCGCGCGCTGGTTCCCAAGTCTTGAGATGATGAGGAACCACGCCCACGGCCTGGTGAAGGTGATGACAGCTGCTGAAAAGCAGCGCGCCTTCCCTGCCGGCCGCACCATCCCGTCGGCGACCTGCTGTGGGCGATGCGCGAGGTGCAGCGCTCCCCCGACCCCAAGCAGCGCGCCCGATGGTGGATGTACCGCTCATCCACCACGTCGCCGGCCGCCGCGGACCACGTCACTGACGCCGTCCTCGCTCTCCCAGCCCCAATCAACAACGCCTACTGGGAGAGGCGCAATCCATGGGTCCTTGGGCCCTCTGACGACTCTGACGGCGAGTCCAGTAACGATGATGAGGACGAGCCCTCTGACGACTCTGACGACGAGGTGGATGAGGTCGTCGTCCTCTCCGACGACGAGCCTGGAGTGCAGCTGCTGGCTCCCGTCCTCGACGCCGTGGAGGGGGATAGGAACCTCCCAATCCACGTGGATGCGCTGCCGGAGGTCGCCGATCTCCCAGACGGCGTCGTCGTGAAGCAAGAACAAGATGGCGGCGAGGAAGATGTGCTGGAGCCGGCGCCGGCCAAGAAGAAGAGGGTGGCCGTGACTGCGGTGCGCCGCTCCCAGCGCCTGCAGAAGCTGAAGAAGGAGGAGTGAAGTGCTGCCTTCAGTTAATTCAGTGCACTAATGTTCAGTTTCGTCAGTCCTGAACTTTCGTAAGTTCAGTAAGTTCCTAGGTTCAGTTTCGTCAGGCACTATCTACTACTAGTTGCTATTTATATTTATGTCAGGCACTATCTACTACTAGTTCCTATCTATGTCAGACTATGAATGGCAGTACTATCTATCTATGTCAGACTATCTATATATGTTACTTGCTACTTGCTACTTACTACATATGTTAAGTTATTTGTCAGACTATCTAAGCTAATTGCTATATATGTTACTTGCTACTTCCAACTATGTCATTACTGTCAGTTATCCACACATGATATATGCAGAGTAAAACAGCCTCATCATAGATAAAACATTCTTACTTACTTAACTTAGCATGAGTACTCACTTAGCATAGTAGGTCTTAACATAATAGTCATTACATCATAGATAAAACCAACTAGTTCTTAAACCATAACAGTACCTCCCTCCCTCATACCCTTCTAAAAGCACATGAAACTTTCCCAAAATATACACCTAAGTACCTATCATGCATGACATTCCAAGGCCATCTATATATATAGGCCTACTAATTACTTAACCCACACACCAACCACTTCACTCATTCATAATTGCCTTGATCCTCTCCAGTTTATCTTTGCTGGCATGCCCAGCCTTGAGCAGATCAGCAATCAGATACTCCAGCTTCTTCTTCTCTTGCCTTAGTAGGTCCCTCTCCCCCTCCACTTCCTTCATGGCCTTCCTCATGTTCTGAATGATATCTGCTTGGCTTTGAAGAATGCACCTTTGCTCCTTGGCAAGCTTCATGACCTAGCATAATACCTATGTAAAAAGTTTCACGGGGGAATGACCATCGTGGTATCCTCGGCAATAAGAAATCACAAGTCCGAAAAATATGAATAGTAACTTTTATATAGTATCAATTTTTTTTTCTCCAGAATACCATGGTTGTCATTCCTTTGCGAAACTTTTCACGCCAGTATTAAACTAAGTCATATTTCTTACAAAAAAAGTTTCAGATTTGTTTGATTACTTTTTACATAATTTTTGAAAAAAAAATCCATCACGGGTGCAATGGGACCTGAGATCCATTGGCCATTTCCGCTATTATCTCACGTTTTGTATTGGAGCTAATCTTGTCACGTTTTTTTTCTTTTGGGTTGAATCATGTCACGTTATCGTTATTTTAGGGGCTCATGTTATGTTATCTTTTTTTTTTTTGAGGATCTCAGGTCACGTTATCTACTGTACATTAGCCTACCGTGAGATTTCTTTTAGGGGTCCGTGAGCATTCATTCAGGCCTATGAATTCCAATATGGCCCACTGGCCCACCCGAGCAGGCCCATGAATGCCCAGCTCTATTGCTGAGCAAATCCATCTACGCATCTCTCGAACTATCCCGTCTCTTCTGTCGTCGCTTCTCCTCGTTTCCAGTTGACCAGTTCTGTATCTTAGATCCGCCGCACAACCTTCTCTACCACATCACTGCTGTTCCTCATCTCGTCATTATCACCGGCCGCCGCTCAAAGGAGTATAGTTTCGCGGGCCTCCCAGGCAACCATCTTCAGCCTCCTCCCGGACACCATGGCTTTGGCTGATCCTGTAGTCTCTGGCCTCCTCCCGGCCACCAGGGCTTTTGCTGATCCGCGGTTTCACGCACGTTCTTCCTGAATGACCTGACGACATGCGAGAGTGCCGTGTGGGGAAGCGGATGGCTGAGGCAGCGTGAAATTTTTGCTCGTGCAATACCAATGGGGAATAAAGCTTGGGCAACAAAGCAAGGTAGCGCCGAATAGGTGGATCATGAGATAGCGAAGCATAAGTGGCATGATGGTTCATTTAATCGGGCGTGGGATAGAGCAGGCGCCGATGGGAGAGACGACAAAGCAATTGGAGGCAGAAAGGCGGTGGCCAGGGCCGGTGATGCGAGGCCGTAGAGCAGGAGGAAGGCGAGCACGCTGACACAGTTAGGTAGGTGGTGCGCTTTTCAGCCGTTGGATGCCGAAATCAACGGCTCAGGCTGTAGGGATTTGCCACATCCTAGCCATTGGATGTGTAGATCGAATGGCCTACATTCATAGCTATTCCTACACTATATAGTGGTATAGATAGAATGGAGGGAGTATCACCTTGTCCGTAAAAATACTCCACGGTGAGTACTAATTATTCTGCATCTCAGAGAAATCCAGTCGAATCGCATATTTGACGAGAGATCGTAGTTAAATTCGAGCTGCTAATAGCACCGTCATCGTGCGTGGTAGGGCTTGGATCAAGCAGTAGCGACCAATTCTTTTCACGGTAATATAGCTAGGCAATTGTTTCATTCGTCCACGGGTGTTCAACCCACCCAATAGACATCCCTTGCTCCGGAGATTAAATTACTCCGTGTGAGAAAATGACTGCCTCGCCGCATATATATTACTGTATTCTGCTGTATACTGTGTACCATGTATCCACTGCCTGTTGTTCTACTGGGTAGCCTAGCCACCTTCCATGAGAGAGGCTCGCTCTCACAGTCCACGTGGGCCATGGCAGACCGAGCATTCCGGTTAATGTATTAATAGCATATATCTACTCCTAATGTATCGATGGCGACACTCGTGGTTCCTCCGACAAGCTGTATATATTAGCACATGAAAACAACCGTATTTGGCAGTACGAGCAAGAGAATTCGATTCAGCAAGCATCTCTCTCCATCGCAAAGAAGAAGAAGGGAAGAGGTAGCCAATTTGGCCGTTCCGACCGAAGAGAACGGCACCCACGTATCGTCACGCACGTTTCGCGCTTTTGCATGCTTTCCGTGTGGAAACCGGTGCGAGCCCGAGAAAAATAACGGCATGGATGGATGCTGTCAAAAAGGATGACGCAGGCCCGGCCGTGTCGTGTCGTCCGTCTGCACGCGATCGACCGCGGAGGTGCGCGTGCGCGTGCGCGTGTGATCATCCTCGGCGCCCGCACGTGCGTCTAACGGCGTCAGTCGTGTAGCAGCAAACGGGACACGCGCGGAGCGGAGGAGGGCAGCGTCGTCATTTCGTCGGAGGAGGAGACGCCCGGCCCAGCGGCGGCCGGGGCGCCTGTCAGGCTGTCACGGACGTCTTGTCTTACGTGCACCACGTATGCGTGCGCGGGCCCCACCGCCGTCGCGTCGAGGGCGGCATCATGGGCCGCCGGATACGCGCGCGCGGCCACCTGATCTTCTGCGCGTCGCCTTTCTTCCCTCGCTTTCATCTCCGTCTGCCAGTTGCCTGCCCGGTTTCATTTTCTTCGCCGCTGGAATGATGCTGGGATCCGACGAGAGGGAGATCAGCATTAGGCACAGTGCCAAAGGCGCTTTGCCGGTAAAGCGAGCCTCCTAGTCCTAGACTGTTCAGCGGTGCAGGCGGTCGCCCGAGGTCTACGGTTCCAAATATTACTCGACCACGATCGAGCCGGGCCGAGTGAGTCCCCTTGGTCGACGGCGATTCTCCCGGCGGCAGAGGCATTCTCACGCGCGATACGATACGGGGCCGGATCCAGATATCCCGTGTGGCCAGCGCGGGAAGCACGACGGGCGGTGGGCCCCGAGGAATAGCATTCACCCTCTCTCTCCGCGGTCAGTGGACCACCGGGAAAGGCGAGGCAAAAGCCCAGCCCAAAGCGATTCTACTACAGGGAGAGGGAGGGGGAGAAAGCGGCTTGGCGTCTCTGCGTACGTCTTGGTCACTCCTTTCCGTGTACCCGCACCCAGGAATAGGAATAGGTGGGGATTTTGTTTTCTCGTTCCAAAGCCATACGCCACGTCCTGCGCCGTTGATATTTTCCTTCTTCATTCAGTCTCTCCGATGCTCAGCAACACAAGTGCGCCCGGAAAGATCTACGGTCGAATAAATTTACGTGCAACGTGCGCGCAGCGTGGTTGTTGAGGTGTAGGCATCTCACCACCATCCCTAAGACGAACCTCGTGACCCATTACGTACTTAGCACCATGCATGGACAAAGGATACTCTAGCTCTCCACGCTATCTTGGAAGATCAGGTAGAACCGTAACTGATTCTTTCATCTTTTAACTTCTACTCCCTCTGTAAACTAATATAAGAGTGTTTAGATCACTACTTTAGTATTCTAAACGCTCTTATATTAGTTTACGGAGGGAGTACTTAGCACCATGAATGGACAAGGTTGCTCTAACTCTCCACACTGTCTTAGAAACCATAACTATTTCTTCCATCTTGTAACTTCTACTTAGCACTATGGATGGAAGATCGATAAACAAACATCTTGTAACTTCTACTAGCACCATGTATTAGTGAACGTGGATGCTCTAAGAGCATCCCCAATAGCTCATGTAAAAAACACCTTTTAAAATTTGTTTTACGGGATGTCTGTATAATTTAGCGAAAGTTGTTGATGACTACTTTTCTCGGTTCCCGTAAACGTCTTTCTCTAAAAATCCTCTTTTCCCTATTTTTCAATAAAAAATCATACATGCATGTGTATAGTAACATCATAATAATTTAGACGATGTTATATCGAACACACATACTTGATAGTAAGTTCAAATCCACGAGTATGAAATTTGATTTCATATTCAAGTTCAAATCCAAACAAAATTGATCCAAATCATTGCAAATAAAACATAATACAAAGTTCATTGACCATGACCCGCCCAGAAATGCTCAACAGTGTGGTGGCGCGGGGCGACTGAAAGGTGTGGCAACGACAGCTGGTGCGGCGAGGTGGCACGGTACGGTAATGCATTGGCACGGTGGTGGCCTGGCATGACGGCGGGGTGGGGAGGCGGACGCTACGCGAGGGTACCCCCCCCTCCCCTCGGTGAAATTTCAGGCAGTCTAGCCCGTCAAATTAATTATACAGGAAGGGTTAACCTGTGAACATGAGGAAAGTTTGGGGGAATATATGGAATCCTGTAAAGATCGGGTTTACGGGAGTTGTTTGAGGTCTATATTATACTCAACTCCCCTTACACAATAGTTTTTCTACTGACAAGGGAGCTATTGAAGATGTTCTAACTCTCATCGCTATCCTGATCTGATAAATCACGTTTCGTCCTTCTTTATATCGACACAAAGCATAGTAAGCAACTATTTGTGTGCATTTGATTCATGTTTAGTTGTTATCCGACTTTAACAATCTTCCCCTCCTGCTCGACACACACATGTGTATAAGGATAAACTTTGGATGGACATCAACATAGTTTTCCAAATATAGCTTTGGCAATTAATTTAGATAATA
Source organism: Triticum aestivum (assembly GCF_018294505.1). NCBI lineage: Eukaryota > Viridiplantae > Streptophyta > Magnoliopsida > Poales > Poaceae > Triticum > Triticum aestivum. The sequence continues at coordinate 402,187,702 of NC_057811.1, read as the reverse complement.
CTTCCTTCGTTCCATAATATTGTGTCTATAGATTATTTTTTTAAAGCCAAACTTCACAAACTTTGATTAAGTTTATTTATCTAAAAACTTTGTCAAAGTTCATAAGTTTGACTTATTATAAAAAAGATCTATAGATACTACATTCCCAAAACAGGAGTATAATATTTTTACAGAATCATAAAAGGTGTATTCTGAAAAGTAATATTTGAAAAGATACTAGCTAGCAATTTATATTTTGTGGCTCTACCCACGCATAAAACTAGCAGTACACCCTTTACCAGACCGGAGGTGGTGCTAGGCACTAGGATGAACTTAATTAGCAGATTATATGTGGGAACATTAAACAAATATGGGAAAGAGGATAAAGAACAATGGTACTTGAGAATCAAACCTTTTTCCCCCAGAGCAAAGACCATTATTTTCCTGCGATGGATAGATAGATTTCTATAAATCATGGTGTGGTGAGGTGACCGATTAACATATACTCGTTGAACACCTCCTGTCAAGAGATTCCCTCTGGCCCTATGAATTGCAGGCTTGCTTCAAGAAATCGTAAAAACTATTAGATGAAAAAAATATTTATCTATTGATCTAAGTTTACTTTGAATTATTTATGCTCTACAGTTTATTGACTACAAGTCAACACCGTAGTATACAAATGCATATTTTTTTTGAAAGAAAAGGTAGATCTTGTTCTACCTTATGCATTCAAAACAGGCCGTAGCCTGATAGACCGGAGTCATTTTACATGAAGGCGGTGTAAGCTCTGCACAGAGTGTGCAGCAGGCCATTGCCAAGCCTGAAGAGGAAAGCAAAAAGGAGGAAGAAGAGACAGGGGCTAGTGGTCTAAGCTATATCTACTGTTGCAGCATTACATTAGCCCAATAGTTTATCATCTCCCTTGCATTTCCTTCTGGTGCTCTCAGCTTTCATAGCATAAGTAATTGAGCAATCTCAGTGAGAACTTTTGCAGTTGTCCAGCAAACGCTATGAAAGACTCGTGCATTTCTGGCATCCCAAAGCGCCACTGCACTTGCAGCAAAGAGAACATGCCAAAGTGCTCCATAAGTTTCTCTTGCTACCTCAGAGGCCATGAAAACTGCAGCAGTTTCAGCAGATGTAGCCGAATCCAGGAGGCCAGCTACCTCAGAGGCCATGAAAACTGCAGCAGTTTCAGCAGATGTAGCCGAATCCAGGAGGCCAGCCTTGGCCCAAACAACTTGTGCAAGCTTGCATCTGAGCAGAATGTGGTGCATGGTCTCGGCTGCTGGACACATATCGCATCCGTTGTGTTTTACAATCCTTGTCCATTGCTTCCTCACCATGTTATCCGTAGTATTATGCCTGTCCCTGATGGCCAGCCATAGAAAGACACGGTGTCGTTTGGGTATAATTCGATCCCAGATATAAGGAGCCAAGGGGCAATCTATGCCTCTGAAAGTGAGTAGCCTATAAAAATAGGCTGTTGATAGCTTGTTATCCAACGCCACTGGCTTCCTAATGTCCGGCGTATTAGGGGGTGGTGAGATGCTAACCAGGAGATCAATTAGTGTGTCCAGCTCCCGTGACGCGGTGTACGACAGATTGGGATGCAACTGTATCATCCAATGGCCGTTGGCGTACTGTGAAGCGACAGTGCAGTACCTGGCTTTGGAGAAAGTAAAAAGGGTCGGAAAGGACTGGGAAAGTCGGCCATTTTCCATCCAATGAGCAAACCAGAAAGACACTGTCTTGCCATCTCCGAGCTCACACCTGGTTGACTGAATAACTAGCTGCAGAGAGGATTTGAAGCATCGCCATATGGCAGTATCTGCATTATGTACCGTAAGTGGCAGTTCTGTACGACAGTATGTTGATGCGAACCACTGGTAGCACGGTACGTTGCTGGATTGTAGTATCTTCGTCATTGCTTTGCATATCATTGCCCTGCTGTGTGCTCCGAGATCCCGTACTCCCAATCCTCCGTTCTGCTGCGGCATAGTCACATAGTCCCATGCCAGAAGACACTGTCCCCCCTTTGCCTGGTTCTTTCCTTGCCATAAGAAGCCCCTTATGATCTGCTCAAGCTGCTGTATAGACTGTTTTGGCCATAGTAAGCAGCCCATGAAGTAGCTGGGTATCGTCGCTAAAACGGCATTAATCAGAGTGAGCCGTCCTGCCCATGATAGAAAAGTGGCCAACCAGCCTGACAAACGTTTGTCTACTTTGTGAATAACAGGCATTAGCAGTCCATGGGTAATCTTGTGTGCGGATAGGGGTAATCCCAGGTAGGTGCATGGGAAGGCAGAAGACTGACATTGTAACACTTGTTCAATCTGTTGGCAAACCGTCGGATCAATGCAAATGGGAACAAAGGAGCTCTTTTGGAAGTTAATTGTGAGGCCTGTGAAGGCTGAGAACGAGTCAAGGATCCTCTTGATGATGCTAGCATGTTGTGTATTTCCTTGTATCAGCAGAAGAGTGTCGTCGGCGTATTGAAGAACGGGGAAGGGTCCCTCTACTCCGAGTGGGTGTTGAAGCCGACCAGCTCGGTGCTCTTTGTGGCAGATTTGCTGTAGAACGTCCGCCAGTAGTATGAAGAGGTACGGCGATATCGCATCGCCTTGCCTGAGGCCACACTTGGAGTATATCTTCTCTCCTAGCTGTCCATTAAGGAGGATTTGAGAGGAGCTGGTGGTGAAGATGTGGGAAAGCCAATGATTCCAACGACTTCCGAATCCTCTGGCTGCAAAGACCTGCTGTAGAGCCTCCCAATTGACGTTGTCAAAAGCCTTCCGAAAGTCAAGTTTCAGCACGATCATAGGCTTCTTTCTCTTGGATGCTTGCTGCACTAACTCTGCTGCTAGTGCGAAGTTTTCAATAATGCACCTCCCCGGCAAGAAACCCGATTGTAGTGGATGAATCATGGCTGGGATGAGGCGTTGCAGCCGTGTAGCGAGCACCTTGGTAAGCAGCTTGGGCAGGCTATGCACCAGTGAGATTGGCCGAAAATCCTTAATGTCAGTTGGGCTGTCTTTCTTGGGGATTAGCACAATGTTGGCAATATTAATGCCACTCAGGTTGCTGCCAAGCTCATGGAACTCTTGAAAGAAACTCAACAGCTCCCCTTAAATCAGAAAAAACATAGAGCTCTGATAGATCAATCGTTGGCAAGGATGGGGATGGCTGTCCGAGCAGTTCCTGATAATAGTCTGTTGCGATGCGCATCTTATCCTGTTCACCAAAGAACTGGATCCCTTCCTTGATCAGCAGTCGCACTTTAGTTTTTTTGTGATGCTGGTTGGCCGCGGCATGGAAGAACCTTGTGTTTTCATCACTCAAGGTGCAGCCTCTAATTTTTGCACGACGCCTCCAAGCCATAGTCTGCCAGAGAATCAGCTGTTGTGCTTTCTCACGCGCGTGATTCCTCAACGTGCACTCCAGCTTGGATAGCTGTCTCTTTTCCTCTACTGCATCCAAAAACTGGACGACATGTTTACAGTTGTCAAGAGTGAGGTGCAGTGGCTTCTTGGCCCTGTTCCACTTCCTTACTGCAGCCCTAAGTCTCCTTAACTTGAAGTTAATAAGAGAGGACGCTGAAGCAAACACTCTACTGCCCTTTTGCCAACTTGTACTGATCAGCTCACGTGCCTCGTGCATTTGCAGCCAATAATTTTCGAATCTGAAGAAGGGGCACTTAGGTGCCGCTCTGCAGAAATCCACTGCAAAGAGCATATGATCTGATGTAACAGTTGGAAGGGCCGTGGTCGTGGTGTCTGCAAATCCCAGGTTCCAATCTGTTGGAAATATGTCCTAGAGGCAATAATAAAATGGTTATTATTGTATTTCCTTGTTCATGATAATTGTCTATTGTTCATGCTATAATTGTAGTAACTGGAAACCCTAATACATGTGTGAATACATAGACCACAACATGTCCCTAGTAAGCCTCTAGTTGACTAGCTCGTTGATCAATAGATGGTTATGGTTTCCTGACCATGGACATTGGATGTCATTGATAACGGGATCACATCATTAGGGAAATGATGTGATGGACAAGACCCAACCCTAAGCATAGCACAAGATCGTGTAGTTCGTTTGCTAAGAGCTTTTCTAATGTCAAGTATCGTTTCCTTAGACCATGAGATTGTGCAACTCCCGGATACCGTAGGAATGCTTTGGGTGTACCAAACGTCACAACGTAACTTGGTGGCTATAAAGGTGCACTACAGGTATCTCCGAAAGTGTCTGTTGGGTTGGCACGAATCGAGACTGGGATTTGTCACTCCGTATGACGGAGAGGTATCTCTGGGCCCACTCGGTAATGCATCATCATAATGAGCTCAATGTGACTAAGGAGTTAGCCACGGGATCATGCGTTACGGAACGAGTAAAGAGACTTGCCGGTAACGAGATTGAACGAGGTATTGGGATACCGACGATCGAATCTCGGGCAAGTAACATACCGTTGGACAAAGGGAATTGTATACGGGATTGATTGAATCCCCGACATCGTGGTTCATCTGATGAGATCATCGTGGAACATGTGGGAGCCAACATGGGTATCCAGATCCCGCTGTTGGTTATTGGCCGGAGAACGTCTCGGTCATGTCTACATGGTTCCCGAACCCGTGGGGTCTACACACTTAATGCTCGGTGACGCTAGAGTTGTTATGGGAAATAGTATGTGGTTACCGAAGGTTGTTCGGAGTCCCAGATGAGATCCCGAAAATGACGAGGAGCTCCGGAATGGTCCGGAGGTGAAGATCGGTATATTGGACGAAGGGTATTGGAGTCCGGAATTGTTCCGGGGGTACCAGGCTATGACCAGCGTGACCGAAAGGTGTTTCGGAGGCCCCGGCAAGCGTTGGGGGGCCTTATGGGCCAAGGGGAGGGGCACACCTGTTGGAAATATGCCCTAGAGGCAATAATAAATTGGTTATTATTATATTTCCTTGCTCATGATAATCGTTTATTATCCATGCTAGAATTGTATTGATAGGAAACTCAGATACATGTGTGGATACATAGACAACACCATGTCCCTAGTAAGCCTCTAGTTGACTAGCTCGTTGATCAATAGATGGTTACGGTTTCCTGACCATGGACATTGGATGTCGTTGATAACGGGATCACATCATTAGGAGAATGATGTGATGGACAAGACCCAATCCTAAGCATAGCATAAAAGATCGTGTAGTTTCGTTTGCTAGAGCTTTTCCAATGTCAAGTATCTTTTCCTTAGACCATGAGATCGTGCAACTCCCGGATACCGTAGGAGTGCTTTGGGTGTGCCAAACGTCACAACGTAACTGGGTGACTATAAAGGTGCACTACGGGTATCTCCGAAAGTGTCTGTTGGGTTGGCACGGATCGAGACTGGGATTTGTCACTCCGTGTGACGGAGAGGTATCTCTGGGCCCACTCGGTAATGCATCATCATAATGAGCTCAATGTGACTAAGGCGTTAGTCACGGGATCATGCATTGCGGTACGAGTAAAGAGACTTGCCGGTAACGAGATTGAACAAGGTATTGGGATACCGACGATCGAATCTCGGGCAAGTAACATACCGTTTGACAAAGGGAATTGCATACGGGATTGATTGAATCCTCGACACTGTGGTTCATCCGATGAGATCATCGTGGAACATGTGGGAGCCAACATGGGTATCCAGATCCTGCTGTTGGTTATTGACCGGAGAGGCGTCTCGGTCATGTCTGCATGTCTCCCGAACCCGTAGGGTCTACACACTTAAGGTTCGGTGACGCTACGGTTGTAGAGATATATGTATGCGGAAACCCGAAAGTTGTTCGGAGTCCCGGATGAGATCCCGGACGTCACGAGAGGTTCCGGAATGGTCCGGAGGTGAAGAATTATATATAGGAAGTTAAGTTTCGGTCACCGGAAAAGTTTCGGGGGTTACCGGTATTGTACCGGGACCACCGGAAGGGTCCCGGGGGTCCACCGCATGGGGCCACCTATCCCGGACGGCCCCATGGGCTGAAAGTGGAAGGGAACCAGCCCCTAGTGGGCTGGGCGCCCCCCATGGGCCTCCCCCCATGCGCCTAGGGTTGGGAACCCTAGGGTGGGGGGACTTCCCCCTTGCCTTGGGGGGCAAGGCACCCCTTCCACCCCTTGGCCGCCGCCCCCCAACCCTAGATGGGTTTTGGCCGGCCCCCCCTCCCAAGGGGGCCTATATAAAGGGGGGAGGGCAGCAACCTACAGCCTTGGGCGCCTCCCTCCTCCCCTGCAACACCTCTCTCTCTCTCGCAGAAGCTTGGCGAAGCCCTGCCGGAGACCCGCTACATCCACCACCACGCCGTCGTGCTGCTGGATCTCCATCAACCTCTCCTTCACCCTTGCTGGATCAAGAAGGAGGAGACGTCGCTGCACCGTACGTGTGTTGAATGCGGAGGTGCCGTCCGTTCGGCACTCGGTCATCGGTGATTTGGATCACGGCGAGTACGACTCTGTCATCCACGTTCATTGGAACGCTTCCGCTCGCGATCTACAAGGGTATGTAGATGCACTCCTTTCCCCTCGTTGCTAGTAGACTCCATAGATGCATCTTGGTGAGCGTAGGAAAATTTTAAATTATGCTACGATTCCCAACAGTGGCATCATGAGCCAGGTCTATGCGTAGTTACTATGCACGAGTAGAACACAAAGCAGTTGTGGGCGTTGAGTTTGCCAATTCTTCTTGCCGCTACTAGTCGTTTCTTGTTTCGGCGGCATTGTAGGATGAAGCGGCCCGGACCGACCTTACACGTACGCTTACGTGAGACAGGTTCCACCGACTAACATGCACTAGATGCATAAGGTGGCTAGCGGGTGTCTGTCTCTCCTACTTTAGTCGGAACGGATTCGATGAAAAGGGTCCTTATGAAGGGTAAATAGAAATTGGCAAATCACGTTGTGGACATACGTAGGTAAGAAAATGTTCTTGCTAGAAACCTACAAACCACGTAAAAACCTGCAACAACAATTAGAGGACGTCTAACTTGTTTTTGCAGCAAGTGCTATGTGATGTGATATGGCCAGAAGATGTGATGAATGATATATGTGATGTATGAGATTGATCATATTCTTGTAATAGGAATCACGACTTGCATGTCGATGAGTATGACAACCGGCAGGAGCCATAGGAGTTGTCTTTATTATTTTGCATGACCTGCGTGTCATTGAATAACGCCATGTAAATTACTTTACTTTGTTGCTAAACCCGTTAGCCATAGAAGTATAAGTAATCGTTGGCGTGACGACTTCATGAAGACACAATGATGGAGATCATGATGATGGAGATCATGGTGTCATGCCGGTGACGAGTGATCATGGTGCCCCGAAGATGGAGATCAAAGGAGCATGATGATATTGGCCATATCATGTCACTATTTGATTGCATGTGATGTTTATCATGTTTTTGCATCTTATTTGCTTAGAACGACGGTAGTAAGTAAGATGATCCCTTATAATTATTTCAAGAAAGTGTTCACCCTAACTGTGCACCGTTGCGAAGGTTCGTTGTTTCGAAGCACCACGTGATGATCGGGTGTGATAGATTCTAACGTTCGAATACAACGGGTGTTGACGAGCCTAGCATGTACAGACATGGCCTCGGAACACACGCAATACACTTCGGTTGACTTGACGAGCCTAGCATGTACAGACATGGCCTCGGAACACGGAGGACCGAAAGGTCGAGCATGAGTCGTATAGAAGATACGATCAACATGGAGATGTTCACCGATCTTGACTAGTCCGTCTCATGTGATGATCGGACACGGCCTAGTTAAACTCGGATCATGTTTCACTTAGATGACTAGAGGGATGTCTATCTGAGTGGGAGTTCATTGAATAATTTGATTATATGAACTTCATTATCATGAACATGGTCAAAAAGGTATTTGCAAATTATGTCATAGCTTGCGCTTTAGTTCTACTGATTAAGATATGTTCCTAGAGAAAATTTAGTTGAAAGTTGGTAGTAGCAATTATGCGGACTGGGTCCGTAAACTGAGGATTGTCCTCATTGCTGCACAGAAGGCTTATGTCCTTAATGCACCGCTCGGTGTGCTGAACCTCAGCGTCGTCTGTAGATGTTACGAAACATCTGACATACACGTTTTGATGACTACGTGATAGTTCAGTGCGGTTTAGAATTGTGGCACCAAAGACGTTTTTGAAACGTCGCAGAACATGTGAGATGTTCCGAAGACTGAAATTGGGATTTCAGACTAGTGCCCATGTCAAGAGGTATGAGACCTCTCACAAGTTTCTTAAGCCTGCAAACTAAGGGAGAAAAGCTCAATCGTTGAGCATGTGCTCAGATTGTCTAAGTGCCACAATCGCTTGAATCGAGTGGGAGTTAATCTCCCAGATGAGATAGTGATAGTTCTCCATAGTCACTGCCACCAAGCTAGTAGAGCTTCATGATGAACTATAACATATCAAGGATAGTTATGATGATCCTTGAGCTATTCGCGATGTTTGACACCGCGAGAGTAGAAATCAAGAAGGAGCATCAATTGTTGATGGTTAGTAAAACCACTAGTTTAAGAAGGGCAAGGGCAAAAGGGATACTTCATTAAACAGCAAGTCGTTTGCTGCTCTAGTGAAGAATCCCAAGGTTGAACCCAAACCCGAGACTAAGTGCTTCTGTAATGAGAGGAACGGTCACTGAAGCAGTACTACCCTAGATACTTGGTAGATGAGAAGGCAGGCAAGGTCGACAGAAGTATATTGGATATAAGTTATATGAATGTGTACTTTACTAGTACTCCTAGCAGCACCAGGGTATTAGATACCGGTTCGGTTGCTAAGTGTTAGTAACTCGAAATAAAAGCTGCAGAATAAATGGAGACTAGCTAAAGGTGAGATGACGATGTGTGTTGGAAGTGTTTCCAAGGTTGATGTGATCAAGCATCGCATGCTCCCTCTACCATCGAGATTTGGTGTTTGCGTTGAGCATGATTGGATTATGTTTATCGCAATACGGTTATTCATTTAAGGAGAATAACGGTTACTCTGTTTATTTGAATAATACCTTCAATGGTCTTGCACCTAAAATGAATCTCGATCGTAGTGATACACATGTTCATGCCAAAAGTAATGATAGTACCACATACTTGTGGCACTGCTATTTGAGTCATATTAGGATAAAACGCATGAAGAAGCTCCATGTAGATGGATCTTTGGACTCACTCGTTTTTGAAAAGATTGAGACATGTGAACCATGTCTATTGGTATATATGCATGAAGAAACTCCATGCAGATGGATCGTTTGGACTCACTTGATTTTGAATCACTTGAGACATGCAAATCATACCACATGGGCAAGATGACTGAAAGTCCTCGTTTTCAGTAAGATGGAACAAGAGAGCAACTTATTGGAAGTAATACATTTTGATGTATACAGTCCAATGAGTGCTGAGGCATGCAGTGGATATCGTTATGTTCTTACTTCACAGATGATTTGAGTAGATGCTGAGTGTATTTACTTGATGAAACACAAGTCTGAATTATTGAAAGGTTCAAGTAATTTCAGAGTGAAGTTGAAGATCGTCGTGACAAGAGGATAAAATGTCTGTGATATGATCATAGAGATGAGTATCTGAGTTACGAGTTTGGCACACAATTAAGACATTGTGGAAAGTGTTTCACAATTAATACCGCCTGGAACACCATAGTGTGATGGTGTGTCTGAACATCATAACTGCACCCTATTGGATATGGTGCATACCATGATGTCTCTTATCGAATTACCACTATCGTTTATGGGTTAGGCATTAGAGACAACCGCATTCACTTTAAAAGGGGCACCACGCAATTCCGTTGAGACGACACCGTTTAGAGAAACCTAAGTTGTCGTTTCTTAAAAGTTTGGGGCTGCGATGCTTATGTGAAAAAGTTTCAGGCTAATAAGGAACCCAAAGCGGATAAATACATCTTCATGGAATACCCAAAACAGTTGGGTATACCTCCTATTTCAGATCTGGAAGCAAAAGTAATTGCTTCTAGAAACGAGTCCTTTCTCGAGGAAAAGTTTCTCTCGAAAGAATTGAGTGGGAGGATGGTGGAGACTTGATAAGGTTATTGAACCGTCGCTTCAACTAGTGTGTAGCAGGGCACAGGAAGTTGTTCCTGTAGCACCTACACCAATTGAAGTGGAAGCTTATGATAGTGATCATGAAACTTCGGATCAAGTCACTACCAAACCTCCTAGGACGACGAGGATGCGCACTACTTCAGAGTAATGCGTGATCCTGTCTTGGAAGTCATGTTGCTAGACAACAATGAACCTACGAGCTATGGAGAAGCGATGGTGGGCCCATATTCTGACGAATGGCTCGAGGCCATGAAATCCGAGATAGAATCCATGTATCAGAACAAAGCATGGACTTTGGTGAACTTGCCCGATGATCGGCAAGCCATTGAGATAAATGGATCTTTAAGAAGAAGACGGACATGGACGGTAATGTTACCGTCTATGAAGCTCGACTTGTGGCAAAGAGTATTTTCACAAGTTTAAGGAGTTGACTACGATGAGTTTTTCTCATCCGTAGCGATGCTTAGGTCCGTCGGAATCATGTTAGCATTAGCTGCATTTATGAAATCTGGCAGATGGATGTCAAAACAAGTTTCCTTACCAGTTTTCGTAAGGAAAGGTTGTATGTGATACAATCAGAAAGGTTTTGTCGATCCTAAGGATGCTAAAAGGTATGCTAGCTCCAGCGATCCTTCCATGGATTAGAGCAAGCATCTCGGAGTTAGAATATACGCTTTGATGGAGTGATCAAAGTTTTTGGGTTTATACAAAGTTTGTTAGAAACTTGTATTTACAATAAAGTGAGTGGGAGCGCTACAACATTTCTGATAAGTATATGTGAATGACATATTGTTGATCCGAAATGATGTAAAATTTCTGGAAAGCATAAAGGGTTGTTTGAAAGGAGTTTTTCAAAGGAAGACCTGGATAAAGCTGCTTACATATTGGGCATCAAGATCTATAGAGATAGATCAAGACGCCTGATGATACTTTCAAAGAACGCACACCTTGACATGATTTTGAAAGAGTTCAAAATAGATCAGCAAAGAAGGACTTCTTGGCTGTGTTACAAGGTGTGAGTATTGAGTAAGACTCAAGACCCGACCACAGCAGAAGAGAAAGAAAGGACGAAGGTCGTCCCCTATGCTTCAGACGTAGGATCTATAGTATGCTATGCTGTGTACCGCACATGAAGTGTGCCTTGCCATGAGTTGGTCAAGGGGTACAATAGTGATCCGGGAATGGATCACATGACAGCGGTCGAACTTATCCTTAGTACCTAGTGGACTAAGGATTTTCTCGATTATGGAGGTGAAAAGGAGTTCGTCGTAAAGGGTTACGTCGATGCGAACTTTGACACTAATCTGGATGACTCTGAGTAGTAAACCGGATTCGTATAGTAGAGCAATGATTTGAAATGGCTCCAAATAGCGCGTGGTAGCATCCACAAGATGACATAGATATTCGTAAAGCACACGGTTCTGAAAGGTTCAGACCCGTTGACTAATAACCTCTCTCACAAGCATAACATGATCAAACCAGAACACATTGAGTGTTAATCACATAGTGATGTGAACTAGATTGTTGACTCTAGTAAACTCTTTAGATGTTGGTCACATGGTGATGTGACCAGTGAGTGTTAATCACATGGTGATGTGAACTAGATTATTGACTCTAGTGCAAGTGGGAGACTGTTGGAAATATGCCCTAGAGGCAATAATAAATTGGTTATTATTATATTTCTTTATTCATGATAATCGTTTATTATCCATGCTAGAATTGTATTGATAGGAAACTCAGATACATGTGTGGATACATAGACAACACCATGTCCCTAGTAAGCCTCTAGTTGACTAGCTCGTTGATCAATAGATGGTTACGGTTTCCTGACCATGGACATTGGATGTCGTTGATAACGGGATCACATCATTAGGAGAATGATGTGATGGACAAGACCCAATCCTAAGCATAGCATAAAGATCGTGTAGTTTCGTTTGCTAGAGCTTTTCCAATGTCAAGTATCTTTTCCTTAGACCATGAGATCGTGCAACTCCCGGATACCGTAGGAGTGCTTTGGGTGTGCCAAACGTCACAACGTAACTGGGTGACTATAAAGATGCACTACGGGTATCTCCGAAAGTGTCTGTTGGGTTGGCACGGATCGAGACTGGGATTTGTCACTCCGTGTGACGGAGAGGTATCTCTGGGCCCACTCGGTAATGCATCATCATAATGAGCTCAATGTGACTAAGGCGTTAGTCACGGGATCATGCATTGCGGTACGAGTAAAGAGACTTGCCGGTAACGAGATTGAACAAGGTATTGGGATACCGACGATCGAATCTCGGGCAAGTAACATACCGTTTGACAAAGGGAATTGCATACGGGATTGATTGAATCCTCGACACCGTGGTTCATCCGATGAGATCATCGTGGAACATGTGGGAGCCAACATGGGTAGCCAGATCCCGCTGTTGGTTATTGACCGGAGAGGCGTCTCGGTCATGTCTGCATGTCTCCCGAACCCGTTGGGTCTACACACTTAAGGTTCGGTGACGCTAGGGTTGTAGAGATATATGTATGCGGAAACCCGAAAGTTGTTCGGAGTCCCGGATGAGATCCCGGACGTCACGAGAGGTTCCGGAATGGTCCGGAGGTGAAGAATTATATATAGGAAGTCAAGTTTCGGTCACCGGGAAAGTTTCGGGGGTTACCGGTATTGTACCGGGACCACCGGAAGGGTCCCGGGGGTCCACCGGGTGGGGCCACCTATCCCGGAGGGCCCCATGGGCTGAAAGTGGAAGGGAACCAGCCCCTAGTGGGCTGGGCGCCCCCCCATGGGCCTCCCCCCATGCGCCTAGGGTTGGGAACCCTAGGGTGGGGGGACTTCCCCCTTGCCTTGGGGGGCAAGGCACCCCTTCCACCCCTTGGCCGCCGCACCCCCAACCCTAGATGGGTTTTGGCCGGCCCCTCCTCCCAAGGGGGCCTATATAAAGGGGGGGAGGGAGGGCAGCAACCTACAGCCTTGGGCGCCTCCCTCCTCCCCTGCAACACCTCTCTCTCTCTCGCAGAAGCTTGGCGAAGCCCTGCCGGAGACCCGCTACATCCACCACCACGCCGTCGTGCTGCTGGATCTCCATCAACCTTTCCTTCACCCTTGCTGGATCAAGAAGGAGGAGACGTTGCTGCACCGTACGTGTGTTGAACGCGGAGGTGCCGTCCGTTCGGCACTCGGTCATCGGTGATTTGGATCACGGCGAGTACGACTCCGTCATCCACGTTCATTGGAACGCTTACGCTCGCGATCTACAAGGGTATGTAGATGCACTCCTTTCCCCTCGTTGCTAGTAGATTCCATAGATGCATCTTGGTGAGCGTAGGAAAATTTTAAATTATGCTACGATTCCCAACAACACCAGCCCAGTAAGGGGCTGTGCGCCCCTCCCAACCCCTCTCACATAACATGGAGAGGTGGGGGCGCCTCCCCTAGGGCAGCCACCCCTCCCGGCTTGAGGGGCAAGTTTCCTAGTGGTGGGGGCGCCCAAACCCATCTAGGGTTTCCCCTGTGGCCGCCGCCCCTCCCCTAGGGAACCCTAGGGCGCCTCCTCCACCCCCTTCCCCCTATATATAGTGAGGGAGAGAGAGGGCAGCGGCACCCCTTGCCTGGCGCAGCCCTCTCCTCCTCCAACTCCTCCTCCTCCTCCGTAGTGCTTAGCGAAGCTCTGCCGGAGAACCACGAGCTCCATCGCCACCACGCCGTCGTGCTGCTGGAGTTCTCCCTCAACTTCCCCTCTCCCCTTGCTGGATCAAGAAGGAGGAGACGTCCCCGGGCTGTACGTGTGTTGAACGCGGAGGCGCCGTCCGTTCGGCGCTAGATCGGATCTTCCGCGATTTGAATCGCCGCGAGTACGACTCCATCAACCGCGTTCTACTAACGCTTCCGCTTAGCGATCTTCAAGGGTATGAAGATGCAGTCCCTCTCTCTCGTTGCTAGCATCTCCTAGATTGATCTTGGTGACACGTAGGAAAATTTTGAATTATTGCTACGTTACCCAACAGTGGCATCATGAGCTAGGTCTATGCGTAGATTCTATGCACGAGTAGAACACAAAGTAGTTGTGGGCGATGATTTGTTCAATTTGCTTGCCGTTACTAGTCTTATCTTGATTCGGCGGCATTGTGGGATGAAGCGGCCCGGACCGACCTTACACGTACTCTTACGTGAGACAGGTTCCACCGACTGACATGCACTTGATGCATAAGGTGGCTAGCGGGTGTCTGTCTCTCCCACTTTAGTCGGATCGGATTCGATGAAGAGAGTCCTTATGAAGGGTAAATAGCAATTGGCATATCACCGTTGTGGCTTTTGCGTAGGTAAGAAACGTTCTTGCTAGAAACCCATAGCAGCCACGTAAAACATGCAACAACAATTAGAGGACGTCTAACTTGTTTTTGCAGGGTATGCTATGTGATGTGATATGGCCAAAAGGATGTGATGAATTATATATATGTGATGTATGAGACTGATCATGTTCTTGTAATAGGAATCACGACTTGTATGTCGATGAGTATGACAACCGGCAGGAGCCATAGGAGTTGTCTTAATTTATTGTATGACCTGCGTGTCAATGAAAAATGTCATGTAATTACTTTACTTTATTGCTAACCGTTAGCCATAGTAGTAGAAGTAATAGTTGGCGAGACAACTTCATGAAGACACGATGATGGAGATCATGGTGTCATGCCGGTGACGAAGGTGATCATGCCGCGCCTCGAAGATGGAGGTCAAAAGGCGCAAGATGATATTGGCCATATCATGTCACTTTATGATTTGCATTTGATGTTTGTCATGTTTACATCTTATTTGCTTAGAACGACGGTAGCATAAATAAGATGATCCCTCACTAAAATTTCAAGAGATGTGTTCCCCCTAACTGTGCACCGTTGCGAAGGTTCGTTGTTTCGAAGCACCATGTGATGATCGGGTGTGATAGATGCTAACGTTCGCATACAACGGGTGTAAGCCAGATTTACACATGCGAAACACTTAGGTTGACTTGACGAGCCTAGCATGTACAGACATGGCCTCGGAACACAAGAGACCGAAAGGTCGAACATGAGTCGTATAGTATATACGATCAACATGGAGATGTTCACCGTTGATGACTAGTCCATCTCACGTGATGATCGGACACGGTCTAGTCGATTCGGATCATGTATCACTTAGATGACTAGAGGGATATCTATCTAAGTGGGAGTTCATTAAATAATCAGACGAACTTAATTATCATTAAGATAGTCAAAAGGTCGCAAATTATGTCATAGCTTACGCTTTGGTTCTACTGTTTAAGATATGTTCCTAGAGAAAATTTAGTTGAAAGTTGATAGTAGAAATTATGCGGACTGGGTCCGTAAACTGAGGATTATCCTCATTGCTGCGCAGAAGGCTTATGTCCTTAATGCACCGCTCGGTGTGCTGAACCTCGAGCGTCGTCTGTGGATGTTGCGAACATCTGACATACACGTTTTCATGACTACGTGATAGTTCAGTGCGTAATGCTAACGGTTTAGAATTGAGGCGCCAAAGACGTTTTTGAAACATCGCAGAACATATGAGATGTTCCAAAGATTGAAATCGGGATTTCAGACTAGTGCCCACGTCAAGAGGTATGAGACCTCTGACAAGTTTCTTAAGCCTGCAAACTAAGGGAGAAAAGCTCAATCGTTGAGCATGTGCTCAGATTGTCTGAGTACTACAATCGCTTGAATCGAGTGGGAGTTAATCTTCCAGATGAGATAGTGATGGTTCTCCATAGTCACTGCCACCAAGCTATTAGAGCTTCGTGATGAACTATAACATATCAGGGATAGACATGATGATCCTTGAGCAACTCACGATGTTTGACGCCACGAAAGTGGAAATCAAGTAGGAGCATCAATTGTTGATGGTTAGTAAAACCACTAGTTTCAAGAAGGGCAAGGGAAAGAAGGGATACTTCATGAAACGGCAAATCAGTTGCTGCTCTAGTGAAGAAACCCAAGGTTGAACCCAAACCCGAGACTAAGTGCTTCTGTAATGAGGGGAACGGTCACTGAAGCAGAACTACCCTAGATACTTGGTAGATGAGAAGGCAGGCAAGGTCGACAGAAGTATATTGGATATACATTATATTAATGTGTATTTTACTAGTACTCCTAGTAGCACCAGGGTATTAGATACCGGTTCGGTTGCTAAGTGTTGGTAACTCGAAATAAAAGGCTACGGAATAAACGGAGACTAGCTAAAGGTGAGATGACGATATGTGTTGGAAGTGTTTCCAAGGTTGATGTGATCAAGCATCGCATGCTCCCTCTACCATCGAGATTGGTGTTAAACCTAAATAATTGTTATTTGGTGCGTTGAGCATAGACATGATTGGATTATGTTTATCGCAATACGGTTATTCATTTAAGGAGAATAATGGTTACTCTGTCTATTTGAATAATACCTTGAATGGTCTTGCACCTAAAATGAATGGTTTATCGAATCTCGATCGCAGTGATACACGTGTTCATGCCAAAAGATATAAGATAGTAATGATAGTACCACATACTTGTGGCACTGCCATTTGAGTCATATTGGTATAAAACGCATGAAGAAGCTCCATGTTGATGGATCTTCGGACTCACTCGTTTTTGAAAAGATTGAGACATGCGAACCATGTCTATTGGTAGATATGCATGAAGAAACTCCATACAGATGGATCGTTTGGACTCACTTGATTTTGAATCACTTGAGACATGCAAATCATAACACATGGGCAAGATGACTGAAAGGCCTCGTTTTCAGTAAGATGGAACAAGAGAGCAACTTGTTGGAAGTAATACATTTGATGTGTGCGGTCCAATGAGTGCTGAGGCACGCAGTGGATATCGTTATGTTCTTACTTCACAGATGATTTGAGTAGATGCTAAGAATATATTTACTTGATGAAACACAGGTCTGAATTATTGAAAGGTTCAAGTAATTTTAGAGTGAAGTTGAAGATCGTCGTGACAAGAGGATAAAATGTCTATGATATGATCATAGAGAATATCTGAGTTACGAGTTTGGCACACAATTAAGACATTGTGGAAATTGTTTCACAACTAATACCGCCTGGAACACCATAGTGTGATGGTGTGTCCGAACATCATGACTGCTCCCTATTGGATATGGTGCATACCATGATGTCTCTTATCGAATTACCGCTATCATTTATGGGCTAGGCATTAGAGACAACCGCATTCACTTTAAATAGGGCACCACGCAATTCCGTTGAGACGACACCGTATGAACTATGGTTTAGAGAAACCTAAGCTGTCGTTTCTTAAAAGTTTGGGGCTGCGACGCTTATGTGAAAAAGTTTCAGGCTGATAAGCTCGAACCCAAAGCGGATAAATGCATCTTCATAGAATACCCAAAACAGTTGGGTATACCTCCTATTTCAGATCTGGAAGCAAAAGTGATTGTTTCTAGAAACGGGTCCTTTCTCGAGGAAAAGTTTCTCTCGAAAGAATTGAGTGGGAGGATGGTGGAGACTTGATGAGGTTATTGAACCGTCACTTCAACTAGTGTGTAGCAGGGCACAGGAAGTTGTTCCTGTGGCACCTACACCAATTGAAGTGGAAGCTTATGATAGTGATCATGAAACTTTGGATCAAGTCACTACCAAACCTCGTAGGTCGACAAGGATGCGTACTACTTCAGAGTGGTACGTAATCCTGTCTTGGAAGTCATGTTGCTAGACAACAATGAACCTACGAGCTATGGAGAAGCGATGGTGGGCCCAGATTCCGACGAATGGCTCGAGGCCATAAAATCCGAGAGAGGATCCATGTATAAAAACAAAGTATAGACTTTGGAAGAACTACTTGATGGTCGTAAGGCTGTTGGGTGCAGATGGATTTTAAAAGGAAGACGGACAATGATGGTAAGTGTCACCATTAAGAAAGCTCGACTTGTCGTTAAGATGTTTTCCGACAAGTTCAAGGAGTTGACTGCGATGAGACTTTCTCACTCGTAGCGATGCTAAGAGTCTGTTGGAATTATATTAGCAGTTACTGCATTATTTATGAAATCTTGCAGATAGGATGTCAAAACATTGTTTCCTCGACGATTTTCTTGAGGAAAGGTTGTATGTGATACAACCAGAAGGTTTTGTCAATCCTGAAAGATGCTAACAAGTATGCAAAGCTCCAGCAATCCTTCTAAGGACTGGAGGAAGCATCTCGGAGTTGGAATGTACGCTTTGATGAGATGATCAAAGATTTTGGGTTTATACAAAGTTTATGAGAAACTTGTATTTCCAACGAAGTGAGTGGGAGCACTATAGATTTTTGATGAGTATATGTTGTTAACATATTGTTGATTAGAAATGATGTAGAATTTCTGAAAAGCATACATTGTTATTTGAAAAGTGTTTTTCAATGGAAAACCTGGATTAAGCTACTTGAATATTGAGCATCAAGATCTATAAGGATAGATCAAAAACGCTTAATAGTACTTTCAAAGTGAATACATACCGTGACAAGATTTTGAAGGAGTTCAAAATAGATCAACAAAGAAGGAGTTCTTGGCTGTGTTACAAGGTGTGAGTATTGAGTAAGACTCAAGACCTGACCACGGCAGAAGAGAGAGAAAGGACGAAGGTCGTACCCTATGCTTTAAACGTAGGCTCTACAGTATGCTATGCGGTGTACCGCACCTGAAGTGTGCCTTGCCATGAGTTAGTCAAGGGGTACAATAGTGATCCAGGAATGGATCACATGACAGCGGTCGAACTTATCCTTAGTAACTAGTGGACTAGGGAATTTTCTCGATTATGGAGGTGGTAAAAGAGTTCGTCGTAAAGGGTTACGTCGATGCAAACTTTGACACTAATCCGGATGACTCTGACTAGTGAACCGGATTCGTATAGTAGAGCAGTTATTTGCAATAGCTCCAAGTAGCGCGTGGTAGCTGCATCTACAAGATGACATAGAGATTTGTAAAGCACACACGGATCTGAAAGGTTCAGACCCGTTGACTAATAACCTCTCTCACAAGCGAGATATAAACAAACCCCATGGGTGTTGGATTCATTACAATCACATATTGATGTGAACTAGATTATTGACTCTAGTGCAAGTGGGAGACTGTTGGAAATATGCCCTAGAGGCAATAATAAAATGGTTATTATTGTATTTCCTTGTTCATGATAATTGTCTATTGTTCATGCTATAATTGTATTAACTGGAAACCGTAATACATGTGTGAATACATAGACCACAACATGTCCCTAGTAAGCCTCTAGTTGACTAGCTCGTTGATCAATAGATGGTTATGGTTTCCTGACCATGGACATTGGATGTCATTGATAACGGGATCACATCATTAGGAGAATGCTGTGATGGACAAGACCCAATCCTAAGCATAGCACAAGATCGTGTAGTTCGTTTGCTAAGAGCTTTTCTAATGTCAAGTATCGTTTCCTTAGACCATGAGATTGTGCAACTCCCGGATACCGTAGGAATGCTTTGGGTGTACCAAACGTCGCAACGTAACTGGGTGGCTATAAAGGTGCACTACAGGTATCTCCGAAAGTGTCTGTTGGGTTGGCACGAATCGAGACTGGGATTTGTCACTCCGTATGACGGAGAGGTATCTCTGGGCCCACTCGGTAATGCATCATCATAATGAGCTCAATGTGACTAAGGAGTTAGCCACGGGATCATGCGTTACGGAACGAGTAAAGAGACTTGCTAGTAACGAGAGTGAACGAGGTATTGGGATACCGATGATCGAATCTCGGGCAAGTAACATACCGTTGGACAAAGGGAATTGTATACGGGATTGATTGAATCCCCGACATCGTGGTTCATCCGATGAGATCATCGTTGAACATGTGGGAGCCAACATGGGTATCCAGATCCCGCTGTTGGTTATTGGCCAGAGAACGTCTCGGTCATGTCTACATGGTTCCCGAATCCGTAGGGTCTACACACTTAAGGTTCAGTGACGCTAGAGTTGTTATGGGAAATAGTATGTGGTTACCGAAGGTTGTTCGGAGTCCCGGATGAGATCCCGGACATGACGAGGAGCTCCGGAATGGTCCAGAGGTGAAGATCGGTATATTGGACGAAGGGTATTGGAGTCCGGAATTGTTCCGGGGGTACCAGGCTATGACCAGCGTGACCGAAAGGTGTTTCGGAGGCCCCGGCAAGCGTTGGGGGGCCTTATGGGCCAAGGGGAGGGGGCACACCAGCCCACTAAGGGGCTGTGCGCCCCTCCCAACCCCTCTCACGTAACGTGGAGAGGTGGGGGCGCCTCCCCTAGGGCAGCCACCCCTCCCGGCTTGGAGGGCAAGTTTCCTAGGGGTGGGGGCGCCCAAACCCATCTAGGGTTTCGCCTGTGGCCGCCGCCCCTCCCCTAGGGAACCCTAGGGCGCCTCGTCCACCCCCTTCCCCCTATATATAGTGAGGGAGAGAGAGGGCAGCGGCACCCCTTGCCTGGCGCAGCCCTCTCCTCCTCCAACTCCTCCTCCTCCTCCGTAGTGCTTAGCGAATCTCTGCCGAAGAACCACGAGCTCCATCGCCACCACGCCGTCGTGCTGCTGGAGTTCTCCCTCAACTTCTCCTCTCCCCTTGCTGGATCAAGAAGGAGGAGACGTCCCCGGGCTGTACGTGTGTTGAACGCGGAGGGGCCGTCTGTTCGGCGCTAGATCGGATCTTCCGCGATTTGAATCGCCGCGAGTACGACTCCATCAACCGCGTTCTTGTAACGCTTCCGCTTAGCGATCTTCAAGGGTATGAAGATGCACTCCCTCTCTCTCGTTGCTAGCATCTCCTAGATTGATCTTGGTGACACGTAGGAAAATTTTGAATTATTGCTACGTTACCCAACACAATCTGCATTGACAAGGATTCTGTCCAGCTTGACGAGAGTTGGTTCTTCCCTTTTGTTAGACCAGGTGAAGCTGTGGTTGGCAATATCCACATCATCCAACGCATGTTCTCTTATCCAGGAGTTGAAAGTCTCCATGAGTGCCCAGTTTCTTCTGCCCCTTGATTTCTCATGTTCGAATCTGTACATGTTGAAATCTCCCAGTAAAATCCAGGGCCCAGTAATTGTGGCAGCCATCTCATTCATTGCTTCAAAAAAGAGAGGTCTTTCTCTGTCTTCACAAGGAGCGTAGATGGCAGAGAGAACAAAGCAATCATTGTTGGTCCTCGACTGGAGCTGTATGGTGATGCAGAACTTGTTCTTGGCAATCTCAACCCCTTGTAGATCATCATCGTTCCAGGCCACAATGATACCACCCGAAGAGCCTGATGCTGGCATATAAACAACACTCCACAAGCATTCTGGAAGAAATGTCGCAGCCTTTCTTCTGTCCACCTCTTGCAGCTTGGACTCCTACAAGCAAACCACACTCGATCTACTAGCCAAGAGAGCATCCTTGACGAGCGAGCATTTGTCAGAATCACCAAGTCCTCTAACATTCCAGCTAGAAATGCACATATGGGAAAGAGAGACATCTCATTACAATGATATAATAGTTGCGGTGCCCATTAGAGCTTACATGAGCTAAGAAGAAGGAAAGGTTCTGACTGAAAGGGAAACATGCACTACAATGCAGATACAAAGCCCTAGAGGGCCGTACACGCTGATGATTGACTAAAACATAGGTGGTACAGAGGGCTGCAAATTTAGCTAGCATGTTGTCACTTTGGACCTTCGAACGAACGATACCGACGGTGAATCTAGTCATGTGCGGACCTGCTGGACTCGGAGGAAGCAGAGGCGCCACCCGTGTCGTCCGTGTGGTACGCGTTAGAGAGGACGAGATCCACATTGAGGTCGCAGCATTGCGCGAGCAGCTTGGCCTTGCCCCTGGTGAGCGGCCGAGGGGTGTCTTGGAGTGGTAGCTCGACGATATCCGCCGCCCTCAGCATCTTGCTCTTCTTCTGATTTGGCGGGCGGCGACGAGAGGCAGTACTGTCAGATGCGCTTGAGCTGGCCTTCCGCTTGGAGGCGCGCTCCACAGAGCCCATCCGTGCCCCGTCGTAGAGCTTCTGAATGCGTGAGCTGCGGCGCGGGGAGGCAGCCGTGGCTTGCACAGCCTCGGCCGTGCCCCCCTCTCCCCCCGCGGCGGCAGCAGGGGCTGGATCGGCGGCCTCCTGAGCAGCCTCCTCATGCTCAGCAGCCGGTGCGGGCAAGTCGTCGGAGATGGAGATCACAGCCGGCTCCAGGAACTGAATGGTGGCTGGGGAGGAGCGCTTGTCGGCAGCCGTGGGTTCAGGTGGCGGCGTGCGGCAATGACAGAATCTGGAGGCGACCTGCGGCGGCGGGATTGCCGAAGCCCCATGTTCCATGTCAGTGCAGGAAACAGGGGATAAGAAGGTGGTGGGTAGCAGACCGACAAAAGGCCCAGGAACCGGCTGGATGGGCCTAGTGCAGATGGGCCGCGAGATGAGAACCTGATGGGCTTGGACCCTTATCTGGGCCAGAGGCATACTGAGTGTTGGGTAGGCTTGTGTTGAAGCGAGAGAGAGGAGCGGCCCAACATCCGGTACCAAGGAGTGTGGGACGAAAGATTTTGGTAGGTGTTTGCACTCGATGGAGGGGAGCAGGGGCAGCGTGCGGGAGCAGAATTCTCCTGTGAGGGTTTTAGGCCAAAGCTTGAAGAGGATAGAGCGGCAGTTGTGATGCTCAGTGCGCTCAAGGTTGAGGTCGAAACAAGGTTGGGTGACAAATGCATATTGGACTTTGGAGGGCAAATTCTCTTGATAAACAAGACAATTAATAGGTTGGCTACGCCACAGCAAGTTCGTGGGTCTCCTCACCAAACAACAACACACGCTACTGAACTACAAAAACGTCAAATTGCTCTTGAAAAGTCCAAGCCGCAAGCCTGTAGCATAATCTATCTATCTATCCATCTCTGCAAGAGCATCAGACTGTCAGCAATACACAAAATAGTGCACCCCATACTGGCCAAGACTCTAGCCAGCTCAAAGCTACTCCGACACACCGTGATTCCTGGATTACACACGGGCTAATAAAGAAATAAACCCTAGCATCATCATTGCACGTCGCTCGCTCGCATCCAGGTCGATCCAAGTATCCAATGAAATGATAACGCCGGGGTTCGCGTCAATCGGCATCAACGGGTTAATAACTACGCGCGTCGAGCCCAGCCAAACCGAGACAGGGAGAGGACTCGCACTGTGGACTACCACACAGATAGAGTAGGTTTTTGTCCGCGACCGGCCATGCGCGGGTGCATGCACTGCATCGGCGGTCGATCGGCGCGGCCTATAATATACTCGGGTGCGCTTTTCATATACGCAAAGGAGGGTCGGGTCGGGTCGGGTCGGGTCGCGTCTCTCACCGTCACCGTCCATGGCCATGGGGGCGCGTACGCGTGGTGCTTAATTTGAGTCCCGGAAGAATCTGCTGGTTAGTAATCTAATTAGCCTTTCTTATCGCCGCTAACCTAGGCTGATTAGTGCACTAACGAAAGCAAGGGTTGAGGCGAGGGTGACAGCGCCGGCGAGGGAAAGCAACTCCGGCGGACGGATCCAAAAGTTGTGGAAAAATAACACGCCGCTACGCGTACTACCGGTGGATTGGAACACGCACGCATGCGATATGAGCTCAGTCGCCGGTGGAACTAAACAATTCGTTCAAGTGGCCACCACTTTGCCAGTCTAATCAGCTTGGGTTTGAAATTGCGCTATGTTTGGAAGGAAATGCATTCGCTTTCCAACAAGTTATGGGCTATCGCCGTATCACGCCAGTGTCTTTCTCCGGATAATAATATTTGTGACAACCATGGAGCCGTAGCTCTAGGGTCCACGCCGTTGGATAGATACTATACAATGGGGAAAAGAGGAAGATGGAGGATGCATTATAAAACTAGCTACTACGCTGAAATCTATATGTTGCGACATACTATTTTTTTTATATGGTTGAAGTGATACTAGTAGAAAATATGCCTTTAGTCCCGGTTCGCAAAGGCCATTAATCCCGGCTGTGCAACCGGGACTAAATATGCGCGACTAAAGGCTCCCCTTTGGTCGCGCCTCTTACGAACCGCGACTAAAGGCCCGTCCACGTGGGCCCCAGGAGTCCGTCGGGGCGGAGGACCTTTAGTCCCGGTTCTCGTGGCTAACCGGGACTAAAGGCCTCCTCCGCAGGTTTAGGGTTTTAGCCCCCCTAAACCTGGTTTCTTTTTAATTTGTAGTGTTTTATTTCTTTTATATTTTATTTTGTGTTTTATTTTAATTTTGATGAAGTTTCAGTACACATATTCTACGCTACTATATACATGCATATGAAATTTCAAACAAGAAGAATTCAAGAGGAATATATAATATATATTCAATCTCGGGTGACCATATACAACTTCGAACAAGTTTCCATACACAATTAGGATGGATGACCATATACAACTTCGAACAAGTTTCAATCTCGGGTATGCATATAAATTTCTTCGTCCTCGGTATAGTGTTCTCCTTTAGGATTGATGACTTCCCTCATGAAAAATCCTGCTAATTCATTTTGAATTGGTCGGAAGCGAGCTTCTGGACTAAGCCTCCTCCGCAAGTTATCCGTCGCCTTCCGCACGCTATCCGATGCCTTCCGCTCAGAGGTGTGTCTCCGGATGTTCTCACAAACATAGTATCCACATAGATTGGTCCCCGGTGGCTGCTTATCCACATTAACTAACCTTCTAAAATCTAGCTCATGTTTGAATTCACCGACAATTTCTTCTGAGAACCGTCTCCAAACCCTACAGGGCAAAGAAAATTAAATGAACAAGGGAGTTATTAGTTACTTGATATTACGAAATGAACGAAAGAGACCGATCGATATAGAGCTCAAATGATTGAAAATAATTACTTTTGCAGCATTTTTCTCATGTCGGCCCAACGCTTTGAATCCGAATCCATAGAGTCCATGATTAGAACTCTGGAGGTGTGAAGTTCAATATTTAGCAGAATCCAGTGGAACCTGCGGACACGTTAGATGCACAGTCATGCATAACTCATCGATTAGATATACCATGCATGGAGTAAACAAAAGAGAATGGACACAAGAGAGAAACACTCACCCAAAATGGTAAGGAAATAGAATATGACTTTTGAGTTGATGCTTTCTAAGAAACTTGTACAAGTCTTTCTCCACGTCTTTGGGGTGATTTTGTAACACATGTTCATTAACGATATGTGGGTCAATGAACCCAACATCATGGATGTTTCTTATTTTGCATTCCCAAATCTTCAATCTGCATAATAGCGTAC
>NC_057811.1:402158775-402162169 GCF_018294505.1 Triticum aestivum | reverse complement strand
TATATAGTGCAGGCAATGAAGAACGAGATGAGGTAGAAATAAATCACTTACAGAACGTAGCAACTCAGGATAGATTTGTCGAGCTCGCGCAGATTGAACAGCTGGAACAATTCACTCATATGAATTTGTACAGAGTACCGTTTGGTGTGATGCTCCTCTGTAACATCCGCATAAACATATTCTTTGTCGGCCCATGTTATAAAATGCTTGTACCAACGTAGCAGATTTCGCATTTGTGGTGGTAGACTCTTTTCCCGCGCAGGCTCGACGAGAGGCCCATTCCGCACATATTGTAATGCTACTCACATACTGGCGCATCCTCAAGGCCTAACAAGGCACGAAGAGTCAAACCCATCTCGGACGCTTGTTTCATGGCACTCGCTATAGTCAATCCAAGTGCTGTCGCAGCTGCTATGATCTCGGGGTCCTCTTCCGGACCGGCTTTCACTATGAGCGGGGGGATCGATTGTTTATTCTGCATCCCGAGCTGGTCAACTTGTTTCCTGCTTTTTTTACTTTCTTCTTTCTCCTCCTTCAATATTTTTGCTTGCCTACGAAGTTCATGTCCATAGTCGTCAGGCATATTCAGCTCGGCTTGGGACGGTGTCGTCAAAAAATCCTTAGCCCACTTCTTTTGCTTCTCAGTGAATACTTGCTTGGGCTCAGGCTCTTTTATCGCCTTCGTATCCGCCTTCCATTTCTCATAATGAGCAGACGCGGCCAATTTGGTTTCAGCTTCACTAAGTTCCCAAGGCCTTGGGAGGAGAGGCTTCAGTGATGGCTCCGGTACCCTTGTGGTCTTAGGTACATAAGGGTCCGGGTTAATAGTCCAGGAGCGGGTTTCCTTGCTGTCCGCCTGCTTCTGCTTCTTCGCCGGAGGTGGATTGGGGGCGTCATACCCGCCGGAGGAGGATTGGGGGGCGTCGTACCCGCCGGAGGAGGATTGGGGGGCGGCGGCTGCTTACCCGCCGGAGGTTGTGGATCGGGGGACGGCGTCGAATGGCGTGAAGGAGGTGTAGGTGAACCACCACGACCGCCACCACCGCCACCACCACCACCACCACCATCGGAGGGGGGTGGACTTGTTAGCCTTGGCGCCTCGCCTGGAAACACTATGTACTTCTTTTTCCATAGAATGATCTGGCGCTTGACATCTCCAAGTCTTCTCTCCCCTTCGGGTGTAGCTTTGTCAATCTCTAGGTCCTCAAACTCTTGGACTATGTCTTCCACCGTGACACGAGCATAGCCATATGCAATGGGGTTGTTGTGGTGGAGTGCTCCAGGTGTACAGGTAAAGCACTGCCGGTAGCTACCTTCGTGGAAACGTTCCCCATGGGATAATGCAGATCACATTCTTTCATCTCCTTTACATCATCCACGGGGTAGTGAGGCTCCGGTGCACGAATCTCGATCGTCGGTGCATTAGCACCAAGCGGGGCATCCGTGGAAGCCACGCTGCTTCTCCGCTGCTGGCTTTCGCGATCCGCTTCATGATCTTCATGCGGCCCTGCAACCGATTTTTCTTTTACTAGTTCATGCACGGTCTGCTTCAACTCATGGAGTTCCGATGCAAACTTCGCCAAAAGATCTGCATCCCGGTCCGTCTTTCTCTTACGGCTTCTGTAACAGTACGGGTCATTGTCCTGGGAAAACCCTACTTTCCACGGAATTCTGCCTTTGCCTCGTACACGTCCTCCGTGTTCATCATTCCCGAGGGCTGTTGTCAGTGCGTCTTTCTCTCTGTTGAACTTGATCAAGCCCTCTTGAGCTTGGGTCATTGCGTCAATAAGGGCTTGGGTGGGAGCAAACTTTTTCTTCCGGTGAACACACACCCCTGTCTCCGGGTCTAGCGATCCCCCATGCCCGTACCACCAGCTTTTGGCCCTTGGGTCCCATCCCTCTGTACCTAGAGGGATTCCTCGCACCCTCAGGTCCTCCTCCATCTTTTGCCACTTAGTCTCCGAAA
Source organism: Triticum aestivum (assembly GCF_018294505.1). Classification (NCBI taxonomy): domain Eukaryota; kingdom Viridiplantae; phylum Streptophyta; class Magnoliopsida; order Poales; family Poaceae; genus Triticum; species Triticum aestivum. The sequence continues at coordinate 402,160,203 of NC_057811.1, read as the reverse complement.
GGCGGTATCCTCCTGGCCCCATAATATGATGGAACTTTTTCTTACTCGCATTATCCTTATTTTTTTTTCGATATTTCCTTGAAATGCTCCGATTTCTTTTGCCTCACAAATTCTGGCCAATCATCTTTCAGTTTCTCATGTTGTCCATTGAAATCCGGAGTCTTGCCCTTGTTGACATAGTCACGGGTTAAATTTTTCTTGAAGTTCCGGAATGCTTCGGCCATCTTCTGAAGAGCGAACTCTTTAACTAGCCTCCTCCTCTCACGTCCACCCACAACCTCGTTACCGAATTCATCGACTTTGTTGTATTCCGGAGGTAGAATGAAATGTTCCATAAGCTTTCTCCAGCAATCCTTTTTCGTTCTCTTGTCGACAAAACTAAAACCAAGACATGCCTTCTTTGGCTCCTTCCATTCCTGGACGGTGATCGGGACGTTGTCTCTAACAACGACTCCGCATTGGTTGATAAACTTTGAGGTGTGCTGTAGGGGCTTGCCGGTTTCACTGACAAAATCAATGGCATATGTTTCTCCTGTTTTCATCGCCTTGGATTTGCCACGCTTTGTCGTACTCGATCTGGCTGAGGGCTAAAAAAAGAAAGAGAGTCGCGCGCGTTAATACATATGTATTCACATTTCAGCAAGTTTGTATCACGAGAGGCTCAATGAATATATATACCTCGCCGGAGGTGGTTGCTACTTGCAATTCGAGATCGTCGTTTGTTGACGGTTGACCTCCGTCGACAATGTCCGTTCCTTCACCTTCTTGATCATCGACAATGTCTGTTCCACCGTCAAGGTTCAGAAAAGAAGAGACTACATCCTCTTCTTGCTCATATTCTGAGCCCGGCACATAACGAATCTCGTTGTTTATGATGCCCATTAAATAACGTTCAGCCTCCGGATCCCTAAGCGGCTCGGCTCTATCGTGCGCCATATGTCACTCCTGCATGTAGTAAAAATTAATTAAGTATAAAGGAATTAAAAAATAAGATTAAGGGGACATAGAGGAGGAGCAGCGACGGTTGAATGATTAAGAGCTATTAATTTTTGCTTTCATTTCAACCATTTTTGGAAAACAACAAAAACAGAAATACTTTAGATGTCCAACTGCATGTATAAGGTTGAAAACATGTGCCAAATGTTTCACTGAACATTTTGAGGTTTAAACATAATTTTTGGATAATTATTTAATTAGTTATGCCATTTTCTTTTTCCTTTTCTTTTATGACCAAAACAGAAAATTGATGTTTTTCCTTTTCTTTTAATTAGTTATGCCATTTTATTTTTCCTTTTCTTTTAATTAGGGGCGGTGGCGGCGGCAACTCGCAGGGCAGTTGCGGTGGCGGTGGCAGCGCAGGGAAGGGGCGGCAGCACGCGGCGGCGCAGGGGGAAGGGGAGCGGCGGCGGCAGCGCGCAGGGGCAGGGG
>NC_057811.1:402157185-402158314 GCF_018294505.1 Triticum aestivum | reverse complement strand
GGCAGCGGTGGCGGCGGCGCGCAGGGCAGGGCAGGGGCGGCGGTGGCAGTGCAGGGCAAGGGCGGCGGCGTAGGGCAGGGGAAGTGGGGGCAGAGCTCACTGGGGGCGGCGGAGCTCACTGGGGGAGCGTGCAGGCTCGGGGAAGGGCGGCGCAGCAGTAGCCTGGCGGCGTCGGCGTCGATCGGCGTCGGGGCAGGGCGTCGGCGTCGAGAGGAGAATGGGAGGTGGGGGAAAATTTACTAAGTGTTGTATATATAGACAGAGCATTGGTCCCGGTTCCTGGCACCAACCGGGACCAATGCCCCCCTTTAGTCCTGGTTGGGGACACCAACCGCGACTAAAGGTCCCCAACCGGGACTAAAGGTTCTTTCGCGCCGTTTTCGTTCCCGCGCGGAAAGAGCCTTTAGTCGCAACGTCTCCGTGCATCAGCAATGGTCCGACCAAGATCATCAGCGGGCTCATCATGTGCCTCTTCTTCACCTTCACCTAACCCTTCCCCACCTTCAGCATCATCCTCCATGAAAGTATCACCGAAATGATCATGATAGTTGTCATCGATATCATCCCCTTCTTCATCTTCTTCCATTCTAACCCCTCTTTCTCCATGCTTGGTCCAACAATTATAGCTTCGCATGAAACCATGCCGAAACAGGTGCATGTGAACGTCTCTTGAGGAGGAGTAACCCTTCTGATTCTTACAGACAGCACATGGACAGATAATAAAACCTCGCTGCTTGTTCGCATTTGCCACTACGAGGAAATCTTTCAAACCCGTAGTGAACTCGCCGGAGAGTCGGGGACCGTACATCCATTGCCGATTCATCTGCATTATTATTATATAAAGTATATAATTAACCATCATGCATTTGTTAAACTAACTAGCTAGAAATAATACAAATTAAACAATGAACTACACACATGCATATTTTATCAATGACACATGAAAGGTTCAAGTTGCTAACCGCGATCGCGGAGGAAAAATAAATGAGAAAGCTCAAGTGTGGCTCGGACACTTCATATCATGTTTGTTTCATGCTCTCGGGCATTTCATCGAACACCTTGTGTGCATAGGAGGAACCAAAAGCAAACCCACCATCCCCCTTCTGAATTGTGGCTAAGTGAAGTGAGC
>NC_057811.1:402147994-402156089 GCF_018294505.1 Triticum aestivum | reverse complement strand
GTTTTAATTCACATGATCCATTCAACAAAGTTTGGTACAATAAATTATTACACATCAATTCTTCCCTTGTGTCCCTGCTTGCTTACGATTGTGCCGTATCCATGGAGCATCCTCATCATTTAACTTAATGCTTGGGTCAGTGTTCACTTTGAAGGGCGGAATTTCACCAAACATATTATAATCTTCTGACATGTCTGTCTTGTCCTCCACTCCCACGATGTTTCTTTTCCCTGAAAGAACAATGTGGCGCTTTGGATCATCGCATGATGTACTGATCGTTTTCTTATCTTTCCGTTTCCTCGGTTTGCTACTCATGTCCTTCAAATAAAAAACCCGAGCGACATCTTTGGCAAGGACGAATGGTTCGTCAAGGTAACCAAGATTGTTGAAATCCACCATTGTCATTCCGTATTGCTCGTCCACCTTTACCCCACCTCCTGTTAGCTTGAACCATTTGCACCGGAACAAAGGGACCTTAAAGGAGGGTCCATAGTCAAGTTTCCATATCTCCTCTATGTAACCATAATATGTGACCTTTTGCCCATTCTCGGTTGCTGCATCAAAGCGGACACCACTGTTTTGGTTGGTGCTCTTTTTATCTTGGGCGATGGTGTAAAATGTATTCTCATTTATCTCGTACCCTTGGAAAGTCGTTATAGTCGAAGATGGTGTCTTGGCCAACATGTACAGCTGATCTCCAACATCATTGTCATTCATTAAATGTTTTCGCAACCAACTGCCGAAAGTCTCCATGTGGGCCTTTCTAATCCAGGATTCAGGCTTCCCCGGGTTGTCCGAGCGTAAAATATTCTTGTGTTGCTCGAAGTACGGAGCCACCAAGCTGGAATTTTACAGAACTGTGTGGTGTGCTTCAGTCATAGAATGACCGTCCATACATATCGTTGATTTCCTTCCGATCGTGCATTTTCCACTTAGTCTCCCCTCGTGCCGCGATTGAGGAATACCAATCGGCTTAAGGTCAGGAACATGGTCAATACAGAACTCAATTACCTCCTCATTTCCATAGCCCTTGACGATGCTTCCTTCTGGCCTAGCACGGTTACGAACATATTTCTTTAATACTCCCATGAACCTCTCAAAGGGGAACATATTGTGTAGAAATACAAGACCGAGAATGGAAATCTCTTCGACTAGGTGGAGCAGGAGGTGCGTCATAATATCGAAGAAGGATGGTGGGAACACCAACTCGAAACTGACAAGGCATTGGACCACATCGTTCTGTAACCGTGGTAGATCTTCTGGATTGATTACCTTCTGAGAGATTGCATTGAGGAATGCACATAGCTTCACAATGGCTACTCGAACATTTTCCGGTAGGAGCCCCCTCAAAGCAATCGGAAGCAATTGCGTCATAATCACGTGGCAGTCGTGGGACTTCAGGTTTAGGAACTTTTTGTCCGCCATGTTTATTATTCCCTTTATATTCGACGAGAAGCCAGACGGGACCTTCATACTGCTCAGGCATTAAAAAAAATGACCTTCTCTTCTTTGGTAAGAGCGTAGCTGGCACGACCTTGAAACCATTCCGGATGCCGGTCATCTGGGTCTTTCAAAAGTTGCTGGTCCTGCCGTGCTTCCTTTGTATCATTTGTCTTCCCATACACGCCCAAGAAGCTTAGCAGGTTCACGCAAATATTCTTCGTAACATGCATCACGTCGATTGCAGAGCGGACATCTAGGACTTTCCAATATTCTAGCTCCCAAAATATAGATTTCTTCTTCCACATGGGTGCGTGCCCGTCAACTCCCCGTGGAACTGATTGTCCGCCAGGACCCTTTCCAAAGATGACTTTCAAATCCTTGACCATATCAAATATCTCAGCACCAGTACGTTCCGCAGGCTTCGGCCGGTGATCTGCCTTGCCGTTGAAATGCTTGCCTTTCTTTCTTACGTTATGATTTCGGGGAAGAAATCGACGATGACCCAGGTACACGTTCTTCTTACAATTACCCAAACGTACACTTTCAGTCTCATGTAAGCAGTGCGTGCATGCATTGTATCCCTTATTTGTCTGTCCCGAAAGGTTACTGAGAGCAGGCCAATCGTTGATGGTTACAAAAAGCAACGCTCGTATGTCAAATTCCTCTTCTTTGTGCTCATCCCAGACACGTACACCAGGTCTGCCCCACAACTGTAAAAGTTCATCAACTAATGGCCTTAGGTACACATCAATGTCGTTCCCGGGTTGCTTTGGACCTTGGATGAGCACTGGCATCATAATGAACTTCCGCTTCATGCACAACCAAGGAGGAAGGTTGTAGATGCATAGAGTCACGGGCTAGGTGCTATGGCTGGAGCTCTGCTCGCCAAAAGGATTCATGCCATCAGTACTTAGACCAAATCTTATGTTCCTTGCGTCAGCTGCAAAATCTTTGAACACTCTGTCGATCTTTCTCCATTGCGTTCCATCAGCGGGGTGTCTCAACTCCCCGTCGGACTTACGGTCCTCTTTGTGCCATCGCAACGACTTGGCATGCTTTTTGTTCCTGAACAGACGTTTTAACCGTGGTATTATAGGAGCATACCACATCACCTTGGCGGGAACCCTCTTCCTGGGTTTCTCGCCCTCAACATCGTCACCAGGGTCATCGCCTCTGATCTTATAACGCAATGCAGTGCATACATGCATTCATTCAAATTCTCGTATTCACCGCGGTAGAGGATGCAGTCGTTAATGCATGCATGTATCTTCAGAACCTCTAAACCTAGAGGGCAGACAACCTTCTTTGCTTCGTACGTACTGGCGGGCAACTCGTTATTCTTCGGAAACATATTCTTCAACATTTTCAGCAAATTTTCAAATGATGAGTCAGCTACACCTTCCCGTGCCTTCCATTTTAGCAAATCCAGTGTGCAGCCCAGCTTTTTCAGACTATTATCGCATCCTGGGTACAACGACTTTTTGTGATTCTCTAACATGCGATCCAAATTCTCCCTCTCCTTGTCAGTTTCGCAGCGTCTCCGTGCATCAGCAATGGTCCGACCAAGATCATCAGTGGGCTCATCATGTGCCTCTTCTTCACCTTCACCTAACCCTTCCCCACCTTCAGCATCATCCTCCATGAAAGTATCACCGAAATGATCATGATAGTTGTCATCGATATCATCCCCTTCTTCATCTTCTTCCATTCTAACCCCTCTTTCTCCATGCTTGGTCCAACAATTATAGCTTCGCATGAAACCGTGCCGAAGCAGGTGCATGTGAACGTCTCTTGAGGAGGAGTAACCCTTCTGATTCTTACAGACAGCACATGGACAGATAATAAAACCTCGCTGCTTGTTCGCATTTGCCACTACGAGGAAATCTTTCAAACCCGTAGTGAACTCGCCGGAGAGTCGGGGACCGTACATCCATTGCCGATTCATCTGCATTATTATTATATAAAGTATATAATTAACCATCATGCATTTGTTAAACTAACTAGCTAGAAATAATACAAATTAAACAATGAACTACAAACATGCATATTTTATCAATGACACATGAAAGGTTCAAGTTGCTAACCGCGATCGCGGAGGAAAAATAAATGAGAAAGCTCAAGTGTGGCTCGGACACTTCATATCATGTTTGTTTCATGCTCTCGGGCATTTCATCGAACACCTTGTGTGCATAGGAGGAACCAAAAGCAAACCCACCACCCCCCTTCTGAATTGTGGCTAAGTGAAGTGAGCTGAGTCCTATATATAGGGATGGGCCTTTAGTCCCGGTTGGCCTGGCCAACCGCGACTAAAGGCCTTCGGGCCAGCCTGAGGACCTTTAGTCCCGGTTGGCCAGGCCAACCGGGACTAAAGCCCCTCCCGTCCGCCAGCTGTCGACCGAGCGCGCTGGGCCCAGATAGTTGGTCGCGGGTCTCCTCCCGAACCGCGACTAAAGACCCCTTTGGTCGCGGTTCGATTATTTTAGGGACTAATGGGGGCGTATGGAAGCCTCTTTTTCTACTAGTGTGACGGGAGTATGACAGAAAATGGGATTGTCTATTACTCTCTCTATGTATAGTATATCTACAAGATATGGGCCAAAATTTTCTAAATGCACGTACATCTGAACCCTATGGTCGTATATGCGACTGAGAAATAGAATTTTTATTGAGCAAAAAAATAAAGGAGAAATGCTTCAAGCTGAAATATGTTAAAAGAATCTTGCTTCGGTACGCCCCCCTCATGTACGAAAACAACCGGTGCACGCAGAGGATAGATACAAATATTGGCATGCAAAATTTAAATCTTAAACATCCATGCATGCAGTGACCCGTAAAAAATTTGATGAAGTGAACAAGGAACGGTGCAAGTCAGCCACCGCATCTTTGCGCTGTTTTATTATGGGGGCCGCAGTGAGCATTCCACCGACATAATAAAGGTTCCCAGAATCGAGCCATAATGGCATTAAAAAAAAGGTTCCCAGAATCGAAATTGCACGAGCGGCATGCACTCCCAGCTCCGGTCGCTGCAGCATGATTCCACGAAGAGTTGAGCCCGACCAGGTGCATGCGTCGCATGTTCCTCGGTGGACGTGGCATATCTCTGACGCGCGACACACCCGCCCACTAGCCGCGCGCAGCCGTCCGCGCCCCTTGATCCGGACGGAAGGGCCATCAAAAGGGAGGTAGAGCACGGGCCATGGAGCCATGGAGGGCCGGCCGCATGCAGCAAGGTCAACCAACACAAGTCACCATCCATGGAACTCACAAAATCGGCACAAAGCGCAGCCTGCACCCGCGGCGGTTGCGCCTATGCCTCTCTGCGTCTGCGTGCAAGGGCACTAGCCACCCACCGAATCCATCTAGCCCTAGCCAGCCCCGTATGGTGCGGCGGGCACCGTGCCACTGTGGCGACGCGAGCACGGAGAGCACCTCCATTGACCCGGCCAGCCAGCTCCGGCCCCCCGTGTTGAGTATATTGTGTATAGGGCCCACCTTCTGTTTTCTCTGTATAATTGAGGATGTGGCCCCTCTCTGTACTTATATATACGTGTCTGGTGCACCGATTAATACATTGCAATTGCACAGCCCATAACTTGTCTCTCTACATTGTATCTATCGCAGCACGATTCCAAACCCTAAGCCGCCAACGCGCCTCTACGCGCCGCCGCCGCCGCCGCTTCGCTTCCGCTCCATCTCACCCGCGCCGCACCATCCCGCGTCGCCAACGCCGCTTCGCTCCATCGCTCCCTCGCCAACATCGCCGCATCGCTCCAAGCCGCGTCGTTCCAACCCAGCGTCGCGTGCCTTTGTTTTTCCTAGATCGCACCAACACCTAGCCACGCCGCTGCTTGTCTTTCCGGCCACGCCCGCCGCTGCCTTTTCTTTTTTCCTAGCCACGCACGCCGCGCGCCTCCGCGTAGCAGCACGCCAGCCATCGCCACGCCGCATCGCTCCAGCCACGCCGCGTCGCTTTCTGCACTGCCAGCGCCGCGTCGCTTTTCTGCCATCACCTCTCCCGCGTCGCAGCCCCTCGCAACCCTAACCCTAGTCATGAGTTCCTCCTCCTCCACCGTCTCCAACCCGTTCGCCGGTCCCGATGTCACTCTCGTCCGCGATCTCAACATTCACGAGCGCGTCCCGATGAAACTTGATCAATCCACCGCCTCTTACTCCGCTTGGAAGCGGTATTTTTCGCTGGTGTTCCGCGAGTACCTCCTTCATGGCCACGTCGACGGCACCGTGGACTCGGCCCTCATGATCCATGACGAGGAGTGGATGATCCTCGACGCCACCATCATCCGCTGGTTCTACCTCATCATCTCCACCGACCACTTCCACACCGTGGTGGATGACGACGACGCCTACGCCGTCTGGACCAAGCTCAACGGTCTCTTCACCGACAACAAGCTGCAGCGCAAGGTCCTTCTCCACAGCGAGTTTTACGGGTGCCAGCAGCTTGACTCGTCCATCGACGATTTTTGCATGCGCCTGAAAAAGCTTGCCGATGAGCTCCGCGATCTCGGGGAGACGGTTGGCGACGAGCTCCTCATCAGCACCCTCACCGCCGGTCTCAACGAGGATTTCGGGAACGCCGCCTCCAACCTCACCCTCATCCCGGAGCCTACTTTCGCTAAGGTGGTGGCGTACCTCAAGCTGGAGGAGCGTCGGATGAGGATGGCACGGACTCGGGCGACCCACACCGCCCTCGTCGCCGGCACCCGCGGGGTCAAGCCCCCCACCTCCGCGCCCGACGCCGCCTCAGCCGGTGGCGCCCGCTTTCCCGCCCGGCTTCCCGCCCGCCCCGACTACTCCCTTCCCGCCGCCCCAGTAGGCGGCCAATGGGGGGGGTCGTCGCGGCGGTCGTCGCGGCGGCCGCAAGCAGGGAGCGCGGGCGCTCAGGGAGGAGCACCCTGCCCACCGCAGCAGGCCTACCAGCCAGCCCCGTGGTACACCGGCCAGAACCCATGGACCGGTGTTGTGCACGCCTACTCCATGCCGGTTCCTCGTGCCCCTGCCCCGGGTATTCTCGGCGCCCGGCACCGTTGCACCAGGCGTTCTACGCCGCGCCGCAGCCCTATGCGGCGCCCTATGGGCCTCTCTCTTACGGCCAGCAGCCGCAGCCAGGTGGGCTGCCGCTGCTGCCCCTGACGGCCCCGCAGCAGCCTCTCCCGCCGGCGCCGTGGGACCCGGCTCTTCTGGCGGCTCTTCACACCGCCCCCTCACCGTCCACCTACACCGGCGGCGGCAACTGGTATATGGACACTGGAGCTACCGCGCATATGGATGCCTATCCCGATAACCTCCACACCTCCTATCCCATCCACACTTCCAACCGCATCACCGTCGGTGACGTCTCCTCTCTTCCTATTACTCACATTGGTCATGCATATTTTCCATCTAACTCCACTCCAATATCCATGTCTAATGTCTTAGTTTCTCCTGAACTTATTAAAAATCTTGTTTCTGTTCGTTCTCTTACACGTGAAAATCCTTTCACCGTTGAATTTGACGAATGTGGTTTTTCTGTTAAGGACGCTCGCACCCGGATGGTACTCCACCGATGTGACAGCCCCGACGAGCTCTACCCGGTTCACTCCGCCACTTCCGCCGCCCCTGTCGCTCTCGCCACCGGAGTGGATCTTTGGCGTGCTCGCTTGGGTCATCCCAATCCCGCCACCCTTCGTAATATACTTCGGAGTTTTTCTTTCACGTGTAGTAAGCACGAGGATCACTCGTGTCATGCATGTCGCCTCGGCAAACATGCTCGTCTCCCGTTTAGTGCTTCTTCTCATGTTGCATCGTACCCGTTTGAGTTAATTCATAGTGATGTTTGGACCTCTCCTGTTGCCAGTAATACGGGCTATCTTTATTATCTTGTCATACTTGATGATTTCTCGCATTATGTGTGGACCTTCCCGTTGCGCCGCAAGTCGGATGCTATATCCACTCTTGCCGCTTTCTACCCCTATGTTCTCACGCAGTTTGGTCGTCCCATTCTCGCGTTGCAGACAGATAACGGGAAGGAGTTCGACAACCTCGCTGTTCGCACTCTTCTCACCACACATGGCACGACTTTTCGTCTCACCTGCCCGTACACCTCGCAGCAGAACGGTCGCGCTGAGCGTATCCTTCGCACTCTTAATGACTGCGTTCGGACACTCCTTTTTCACGCCAATGTGCCTCCGCGCTTTTGGCCTGACGCTCTCGCCACCGCTTCACTCCTCATTAACATCCGTCCCTGTCGCACTCGCGGGAACTTTGCACCTCATCACCTCCTCTTCGGTGCACCACCCTCTTATGATGAGCTTCGCATCTTCGGCTGTCTCTGCTACCCTAGCATCGCCGCTACTGCACCTCATAAGCTTGCACCCCGCTCCGTCGCCTGCATCTTTCTCGGCTACCCACCTAACACTAAGGGCGACCGCTGCTATGATCCTGTCTCCCATCGTGTTTTCACCTCCCGACACGTTTACTTTGATGAGATGGTGTTTCCGTTTCAGCAGCAGGTACCCCTTGTCGCCTCATCACCGCCGGCCACCGGCGGCCCCTCGGCGACTCCGTCTGGTGGACGGCCCCGCCCGGCTCTCGGACCGCCTCCGGGCTTTGGCGGTCCTCGCGCCGTGGGACGAGTTGCGCCTCGCGCCCCCACGCC
>NC_057811.1:402145893-402147519 GCF_018294505.1 Triticum aestivum | reverse complement strand
GCCCCGTCGCTGGCCGCCTCGCCGACTGCTTCGCCGCCCGCCTCGCCGCCCGCTCCGGTGTTGCCGTCTGGCCCTGTTACATGGGCTAGGATAGGCGTTCACCGTCCGAGCCTGCGGTACTCGAGCAATGAGTACCTCCTCGCCGCCTCCACCGCGGAGCCGTCTCCTCTTCCCGCGTCCGCTCGCGCAGCCCTCCGTGATCCTCACTGGCTCGCGGCGATGCAGGAAGAGTTCGACGCTCTTCAGCGGAACCGTACCTGGACACTGGTTCCCCGGCCTCCTCGCGCCAATGTCATCACCGGCAAGTGGGTTTTTCGCCACAAGACCCGCTCGGATGGTACACTTGAGCGCTACAAGGCTCGCTGGGTGGTTCGTGGTTTTCGACAACGCGCTGGAGTTGACTTCACTGAGACGTTTGCCCCGGTTGTTAAACCGGGCACGATCCGCACCGTCCTCCAGCTTGCGGTGTCCCGAGGCTGGCCCGTTCATCAGATGGATGTCTCCAACGCCTTCCTCCACGGCCATCTACAGGAGTTGGTTTATTGTGAGCAGCCCACCGGCTTCATCGACGCATCTCTTTCTGGCCATGTGTGTTTGCTGTCCCGGTCTCTCTACGGGCTCAAGCAAGCACCCCGAGCCTGGTACCAGCGGATCGCCGGGTTTCTCCAGACACTGGGCTTCAGCGTCACTCGCTCGGATGCCTCCCTGTTTGTCTATCGCCACGGTGACACGACTGCATATTTGCTCCTCTACGTCGACGACATAATCCTGACGGCCTCCTCCGGAGCTCTACTTCAGCATATTACTCTTCGACTGCGTAACGAGTTTGCCATCAAGGACTTGGGTGCTCTACATTATTTCCTTGGCATTGAGGTCGTTCGGCGACCGGACGGCTTCTTTCTTCATCAGCAGAAGTATGCGCACGAGCTTCTTGAGCGTGCAGGCATGCTCAACTGTCACCCTGTTGCTACTCCTGTTGACACGAAGGCCAAGGTTTCCGCTCTTGAGGGCTCGCCAGCGTCGGATGCTCCTTTCTACCGGTCCATCGTTGGTGCTCTTCAGTATCTGACTCTCACCAGACCGGATCTTCAGTATGCCGTTCAGCAGGTGTGTCTCCACATGCACGCCCCTCGTGACTCCCATTGGACTCTCGTGAAGCGGATCCTCCGTTACATCCGCGGCACGATGACCCTCGGGCTCACCCTCACGGCGTCCACTTCTCTGGAGATGATGGCCTACTCTGACGCGGACTGGGCTGGCTGCCCAGACACTCATCGGTCCACCTCTGGCTACTGCGTCTACCTCGGTCCTTCACTCGTCTCGTGGTCGTCCAAGCGACTACCTACGGTTTCGCGCTCCAGCGCGGAGGCTGAGTACCGAGCTGTGGCTAACGCTGTTGCTGAGTGCACCTGGCTACGACAGTTACTTCAGGAGCTGCATCATGACGTCTCCCAGGCTACGGTTGTTTACTGCGACAACGTTTCTGCGGTGTACCTCTCCGCCAACCCCGTTCATCATCGCCGGACGAAGCACATTGAGCTGGATATTCACTTTGTGCGCGAGCAGGTGGCCCTTGGACGTATTCGGGTTCTCCATGTTCCGACTGCGCAACAGTTGGCCGATGTG